>NW_010202644.1:215289-241908 GCF_000695765.1 Mesitornis unicolor | reverse complement strand
AAAGAGAGAAAGAAGGAAAGAGAGAAAGAGAGAGAAAAAGGGAGAGAAAGAGGCAAACAAAGAGAAAGAAAAAGAAAGAGAAAAAGAGATAAAGGAAAGAGAGAAAGGAAGAAAGAGGAAGGGAGAGAGAGAAAAAAAGAGGAAGGAAGGAAGGAAGGAAGGAAGGAAGGAAGGAAGGAAGGAAGGAAGGAAGGAAGGAAGAGGAAGGAAAGAAGAACTCTCCCAATTTCTATGTGGAATGTTTCTCTATAATGGACCATAGCAGACAATATAAACTTATTTGAATATACTTTATTCCATAAAAGACAAGAAAAAGATGATTTTCAATCTCTGTAAACAGAGAGAAAGAGGGAGATGCTGCTACACAGACTGACCTTAGCAGAATTGCTCAAATTTAGCAAAGAAACTGATAGATTTACATGATTCATATGCAGCAAGGATCTCCGTCTTCATGTCCTTGCGCTCATTATACAGGCATGGACGCAGAGCATGGTTTATAGAGTGATGATAAAATACCATGGCACCTGGGCTCCCTGCAGAGCTCTGAAGATTTATCTGTCTTTAGATGAGGTACTGTGCAGAGATGGCTCGCTCCCATCACCACACTGGTGAACTTAAACCTACACTTGAAAGGATCACTCATCTGGTGAGAAGAATAATTCGGTCTTTACCCATTCCTGAGTCCTCCCATTTTAATAAAGAACATCAGTTTACACAGTTGTGCTGAACTGTGTTTTTTGGGTGTGTGATTTAAACTGTGTTCATGACGGTGTCTAATGGCAGTTTTAGCTCTGCAGAAGCCCTGTTTGAGTTGAGCAGAGCATGTCTGCTCCTTGTACTGACACTCATAGAGGAAGACCTTGAAGAAGGGTACGTGGCTGTAGCCAGGCTGTAAGCAGAGCAGTAAATCCATGACACTTTTAAACATTTTGTAAGCTTTATCCTGAAATATTGCAGTCTCAGTAATATTTGTGAGAAATCTAGAAATGCAAAATCTTTCCCTGTTCTGTGTTTACCATGAAGTGCAAATGTATTCTAAAAGAAAGATACTTTATCAAGCTTGTGCTTTTGAAATTACTTTCTTAATACAATCAACACTCATTCTTCTAATAATCCAGAAACTCAGATGCCAGTCTTCCTTAAATAGGTGTAAAACTGACAAGAAATGCACTTATTCTCTTCTCTAATATGTGATTTTTCTGAAGCTAACAGACAGATTCTTGAAGGGAGTTTTAGTATTTACTAACTTTTACAAACAATTAATATGATGATCTGAGGAACGTCATTAGTTTTGGTGTTAAAAATGTGAACACAATAACATTTTGATTGTTCAGAAATTTATCCTTGTCATCTGCTGATGATGTGAGAAGGTAGGATTGTCTAAAATGAGATGCAGACTTTCTTGTTATAGCCTTGAGATACATATAGCAAAAGAAATATGTGACTTTAAAAAGCTGTCGATGGAAAGAGATGACACAACGTATAGCTTACTACTCGGATCTAGAGTACATCATGCATGCTGACCATTGGGAAAAAGTATGAAACCTCCTTAAATTCAAGCATGACATTATTTGTGCAACCAGAGCAGCATTAGTGAGACATCTTAAGGAAGGAAAAAAAAATAAAAATAAAATGCTTTGAAACTTTTTGGGGCCAGATTTTCCCAAGTCCTGGGCCACAGAGGGATCTATAATGCAGTCTAGGGTTTAAATTAGATCTCTTGAGATCTTCAGGGGGCATAAAACAGGAAAGAATGTATCGATGCTTGTAACTTTAGTATAAGAACAAGAAAAACAAATGGAGAAATCTTTCTTCAAAGGCCTGCCAAGACACATGTTATTTATAGTTCTAAAACCAGTTTCAGTTCTATTTTGAAATATTTCCATGGGGACTTCTTCCTAATTGCAAGACGAAAAATCGTAGAGATGGCTCCTGTGTGTTAATGAGCACCTGTAGCCAGTCTGGGTGTCTGGGAGTGCTGTTCTGCCCCTGTGCTGCCTCATCACATTTCCTAGCGCTACCGTGTAGGAATATTTCTCCCCTTGGTCAGTCCTCCTTTATCTGGGTAGCGCAGGGAAACTGGCCTTTCCACTTGAACAGCATTGTGGGAGCCTGCGAGCCACTTCCTCACAGCTGGACTCCTATACCTATAAAACATATTTCTTTGTGGTTGCTTGCTCATGAAAGAGAATGAAAGCTGAGTAAGTCAGACGAGTCTGACATCTGGCAAGCAGCTGGCTGGGGGCTCTTATCAGGAAGGGTGGTGGTTAGCACATTTTACAGGTATAGGACCTTTAATCTGCAAAATATTTGGGGTCAGAGCTGATTAGGCATTATGAACTGGGTTGGTTTTTTACCAGAAGATGTAGATGGTTTAACAAGTAGAGGACAGGCAGATATCTGTTGATTTTTCTGCTGGAACTTTGTGACTCTACAAGAGGATGCCCCAGTGGTGTATTGCTAGTGATAACAGCAGTCATAATGACTCAGGAAAACAGTGTAACCCCAATTTAGTATGATGTTTCTGCTTGACAGACACTGAAAATGGGAGCTGGTCAAGGTTTTGCCTTCTGGCTTTAAAAATTAAAAGTAAGGTGCTTTATAGGTTGTGCTGGCTCCAGACAGAGGTTTCCCTTAATGGGGAAAAAGAGAAGATTACGTCTGAAGAGAGATGGCAGAAAAATAAACCATATAGTCAGATGATTATTAATATTTAGGGATAAATTGTGTCGTGTTCCCAATCCTGCTTGTGGCAGGAGCAAAGCTATAATGCTGTTCTGCATTGTCTCGGGGAACGGTGGTGTGTGCTAAAGGCAAAATGTTTACAGCTACAGCAGAGTTGTTCTTGCAGACACACATCTCTTGCAGATACAGGCAGAAGTGGGCATGAAAAGGATATCTCATGATGGAAAATAAATATATGCTGTCTGAAAATTTAGGAATTGCTTCCTATAACTAGGATTTCACTTCCCTAACAACCTTATTTTGTCTAGAAGAAGACACTAGCAAAACTAGCTATTCCTTACCTTTAAAGTCTGCTACCTAGATTATTTCACCTTCAGAAAGATAGGGCGGTACTTTTGTCCTTTTTAGCTTTCTTTCTGTGCAGGCCCCATGCTTCGCCAAGCAGCATTTATTCCTAAATAATGGAATATCTCAGGGGTTAGGATGAGAGGAAAACACTTTGTCTAGAAGGGATGACTCATCAACCCAAAGGCCTTTTCAGAGGAGACCAGGTGTGCAGGCAACCAACACATTAATTCCAATTTTTACCTTCCCTCCTAGAGGTGAATTTGCAGAGGCAATAGCATATTGCTGTGTTGTTCGGTTGTGGTTTTTTTCATTTTCTGACCCAAGGTCATCACTGCCAGAAAAAAACCAACGGTGAATGCATTATAAGGTGGACTTACCTTTGGGGTTTATGTCTCAGCCAACTAGTGTTTGTAAGACTGTTAGACTTTTTGTTCACGAAGACAGGAAACTAAATTTCAGTAGTAAGGGTTTGCCTACAAAGGACGGGAAACCTGAGAAAATGAGTGGAGGAAATAAACTGGTGATTATTTGGTAGAAGCAAGTCAGGGTAAAACTTTTAATTGGTCACCTATGCATATTATGTGGACAGCTTGTGGATAGAGTGGTGATGTTAAATTCGGGCCTTACTGATAAATTCCTGGACTTGTGGATAAAGTGATGCTAAACCCCTAGTGTTTTACTTCATAAGTTTTGTGGGGCTGACTCTCAAGCAGTTCTGTTAATTCGAGTGCCTCACTCGTGATCTTTGGTGAAGTGGCTATCTCAGTTTTAAAATCATCCTTTATTTCTGGCCTCAATAATCCTACTACAATGTTCAGCCTCTAGATCATTTTATATCTTTTGGGTTTTTTCTAGATTAAAGTAATTTGTTATTATTTTTTCCAGTGTAAGGGAATGACTGATTGTGAACAAATGGCCCTCTAACCTTTTCTAAATGGAACAGACTGAGCTTCTCCAACCTTTCACTGTAAGACCAATTCTTTAATACCGTAACCATTACCTCAGTTTTTCACCGAACCTCTCCAACTTATCTAAAATGAACCTAATTAGTCACTAGCCCAGTCAATGGCTATTTCAAGCAGCTATGTAAGATAACTGTAAATATAGGACCATCAAACTGCAGAACTTGAGTGGTTACAAGTTTCTACTGTACTTTTTGTGATTTGTACGGATCTGAGCTCCAAAACAGAGCTGCCTGAGGAAAATATTTTCTGAAAATGTGGTTCTAGAACTCGATTTTTCTTTTCTCCATCCAGATGTCCACAATGAGAAATGATTTGTAGGACACAGCACTTCCTTATTAATTTGGCTTTGTAATTTCCTTATCAGAGCTACTCAAGCACCACAATCAAACCCAGGAAAAAGACGTCTCAGGAAGGACAGAAACTCAGGTTTTGGGTTAAAAGTTGGCAAACGGGTCTTGTCTTCACAGAGACTCAAATAAAAACCTAAGCTCTGGGGTAAAAGAGACATCCAATTTCTATCAGAAAAACATTCAGATGCACTGCTGGGACTACAGAAGACAAACTTTGTGAGCAGCTATAACCTGTTTTCCTGTGAATTCATGTCTTTTGTGCCTTGAAAATTTCTCTAGCCCTGCCTGCAATAAATGCAGCTGTGTATTGCTGTAAAAATGGAATAAATGCAATAGTACGCATGCCCTTAAAGATTAGTTGGTTTTTACCTATTCCTTGCCTGTCTGACTGTTGTTGGCAGAAGGTGTAAGAGCAGAGTTCTGCCCATCTTTTCTTCAGTGGAGTAATTTCTTTCTGTGTGTTTCCTCTAGCTATTCACCAACTTCAAGAAAGGTTGTAGAAACTTATTTACACTTCAAGTTTTACCTCCTCTTTCAAATTTGTTTGAAATTCTCTATGGATTAAAGAAAGGTTACAGACAGGCTGGTCATACTAGTCAAATCTGTTTCTGAAGGCAGGCCTAAAAGGCAAAATAAAGAAAGAATAATGCAAAGAAATCTGAAGCAAATCCCTTTAGTTTCTGCCTTTCACTTTCTCACATTTGCCATTTACACCTTTTCTTGAGTTTGAGGTTTAATTTTACGTTAATTACATATTTTAAGATAACATGAAATTAAAATTTTCATATGTTAACTAGTCACCAGCACTTCATACAATTTTCAATATAAATCAAATAATTTCTCTGAGTTGCTTAAAAGAAATAAATTTAAATGGATGAACTTCTTCTGTTAGCTTCTGTCCCAGGTGTCAGCATTTCACTAGGCACCAGTATACACAGTTCATTAAAAGCTAAATATTCTGTGTTTTTAAATGCTTTGTGAAAAGGAACTTCTAAAATGAACTGCCAAAGCCTAATATCTAAGCACTGGAAAAGATTAAGGAAGTTGGATAGCAGATTTGAGAAAAGAAAAATAAGATCACTTGGCCATCAATGCAGACCTTTTTGAGGAAGATAGACTTCATATAATGTATTTTCTTTGTTGCATTCGTCAGAATTATCGAGCTTTCAGCAAAGACCTAGCAAAATTGGATCTGACTGCCATGTGGTTTAGAGCATGTTTTACTTACGGCTTTAAAAAATGAATGAAGAATGAAAATCATGATTGTGGGCAGATTCTTCCAAAATGTTTTAGCTACTCTGTATTTCCTCTCACTCCTCAGCTGCCTGAATAGATCAAATACACAGAGAATGGCATAGAAAGAGCCATCACAGGGAGAAGAGGACATCCAGTTGGACTGATGTAATCGCCCAGACGCCTCTCCCGCTCAGCTCTAACTGAGGTTGTCATGACTTGGCAGAGCGAAAGCAAATTTTGTGGATGAAATTTTCATCACTGTTAAGCGAGAGGATCAGCCTTATGTAAGATCACCAAGTGGGTAGCTGAAATGAGGAGGTTATGCTCTTATCTAAGCACCTTATCTTGCATCTATAGAAATTAAGAATTCAGGCTTGACTCCCTTTCTAGGGGCTCATTTCACCGAGCTCTTGCAGGGCTGCACAGGAAACTGCCTGGTGGAAGCAGATGTTCAGCTTCACTCACAAAAAGGCAGCAGATCCCACTCAGCCGCTCCTGTGTTTTCATCGGCAGAGGATGGGGACACGCTGGGGAGTCCGAGAAACTCTACCCCTCACTGAGTAGCAGGATTTCTGGTGTCATTTACTACACATATCAGCTGTAAAGGAGGGAGAGGAGAAGACAGCTTTGTTTTGTGGAAGCGTAGAGGTTTTTTTATTGCTTTAAAGGCTGGATGGAGAAAGCTTAAATAGTGCGGGGGGGTCAAAGTACAGATCTGGAGAAAGTTTGGGGTCCTTGAACAACTCCTTTTCTTGTTTTTCCTTTTCTTTTTTATTTTTTTTAATTTTCTTTTTGATTTGAACCTACTTATAATGAATCAGAATTAATCCCTAATTCGAAGCAATGAGGTTCTAGGGTTTTTTCCTTCTCCTTTGCTCATGAAACTCCTGTTGAGTGTGGCACTCTGGCACAAAGCTTCCTTCACAGCAGCAGTAAGGAATTCTTTTCACTCCTGGGGTCTGCGAGTTTGGTAAAAGTCTCTTCCTTACCCTGAGGTCAGTGATGTCTGTAGCTTAATTTAAGGCATTAGAGAGAAACAATTAGTTTGCCTGGTGCCTAAACTGCTGCTGAATAAACAACCGCAGAAGCTGAATCTTTAAAAAACTCCTCACGACTTTATTTATCTGGACCCTCAGTTGCCATCCAGATGCAAGAAATTACTTCAGTTCATTTTAATTCTTGCCATTTTCTCAGCATTGTGCTACTTTAGCAGGCAAATAAATGCAGTAGGAAGATACCTATAGATGTGTTCAGCAGCTGGAGGGTTTACGATCTAACCTAAAAAATGCAAGTTGGTTTTCTTGTAGTAATTAATACCAGCAACATTTCTACTAAATGCTTCTATGTGCCTTGTGGAGCTCCTCATGTCTCAGCAGTGGGCTAAAGCTCTGAGGGCCATGGTTTCACTCACCAGCCATAGTTTTTGCTGGATGGGTTTGTAAACCTCAGTGAACGCTCATAAAACTCAGTCCCAAGCTTCACAACAGCTCCTAATTTAAATTCTAAAGCAATCAACACAACCCATGCTCTTTATCAGATATAAAATTTATTTTACAGAAGAAGAAAGACCCCAGGTCTTCTATGCAGGAGGATTTTAAGCCTTAAGCAATGGTTAAACCCTTTTTTGTCCTAACTGCAAAGATCCCTGCCCTGTTGCAAATAGTATTGTGGTATTTTTTAACTCCATCTTAAGGTAAAAGCATCACATATTGAGAAACTAATGGTCATTTTAAAGAAAATAAAGACCTGTTAGCTTGGAGTAGGTACTTGAGACATACATTAGTAAATATTTTCTATGATGGACCGGTAGAGCTGTCTGTATAACCTAGTACTAATGAAAAAAATAGCAGAGAGACAGTCTGGATTGCCTTTCAACCAACACCAGGGATGTACTTGAGAATGTAGATGTCCCTTAACAGTACAAAGACTGAATTCTGGTAAAAAATCCAAACTCACTTCAACCACCTGAGGCCCAGGAGAAAAGTGATAGAGTTTCTGTCAAGCCCACACTTGGCGTTATGTTTTGCAGTATTTCAGGAAGAGGCACAGTGCTTGCTTACTGTTATGCAGAAAAGTACATCTATTTTCACCATGAAAAGGTGAACTTTACATCATTGCCTAACTTCTGGAAAGTGACAAAAAGCTGCAGTTTATATATGTCTGTTTTCTGAGCTACTATCCCAACTGCTGATGATAGATAATAATATTGTGATTTGTTTGGATTAAAACCAGTTTAAAAAAAAACACGCATGAAAGAATTGTCTATATCATCTGCTATACAGATGCAGCTAAGATTTTCCCACAAAAGAGTACATAGGGTCTGAATAATTTGAGGATGGAGTTGAGAGAGATAATGGGAAAAAAGATTTACAATTCGTATTCCAGAGGCTTCCAGCTGGACATGAAATGAAAATAATGACTGTTAGGCTGTCAATCTGCTCTTTGATAAATTTCATAATTATTATCAGACCCATATCTGATAAAGGCCAGCTATGAGAGAGAAATCAAGCTACTTTTATCAACCTACATTGTCCATTCTCTTCTTGACTTCAGGCTGCTGGAGCAGTTTTGTGTCATTTAGGTTGCCCTTTCTTACAGATATTTTCCATTTATGGATATATTTGATACAGCGAGAAGGCTGCATGTTGAATTTTAAAATTGCTATGGCTGATTTCAAAACCATGAATGTCAAACCTGTACAACTAAGAAAGAGATCTGCTGTTTATTCGGGTCTAACCCAAAATGCAATGTGTTAATAGAAAAAAAAAAAAGAAGCTAATTTCTTTCACTAATCCTGTTTTACTGCAATATCTTCTGTGGCTGACAGAGCTAAGCTGTGCATCACTGTTAAGTTAAGGACTGACAAAATAAGGTCCTTTCACATGTTTTCCTGTTATAAGTCATGTTAGCCAAACTGGTGACAACACACTGTTTATCCCAGCTAGATTCAGGCAGAGAAACTCTGCAAATGGGAGGGAGTCTCAGTTTTAACTTCAGCTACATGTCGTTCTACCCAGAGTGGACACTTGTTGTTTTCATTGTTCAGACTTAATGTAAAAAATCCGTCAAGGTCAACATTTGATTTTTTTTAAGTCTTCTGTATTCTTAATCTCCATGTCCCCTTGATTTTCAATTGACATGTATTCTATAAAAAAAAACCCTCTCCCTAAGCCTCTTCAGAATTTAGGAGATCACAACCCCCTGAAGGTACAAACTCTCAAGCTCTTAAGTACTCATGAGAGTGTCCTCCCTCTCAAAACCATGGCTGTTCTGGTAATCTAAAGGACAAACATCTCTGCTTTCCACTTGGCACAACCAAAATAGTTCAAGTCCCTGACCACAAAACTGGTGTCACACTTGTAAGATGCCTTGATAGAATAAAGTTCTGGCTAAAAATATTAATTTTAGGCTATAATTCGATATTGGATATATTTTTCCAAAATCACATTTGATTCAATAAACAAAAACATAGCAGAAATTTACTTGCCAGTTGTTTATCTAAATAGGCATACTTTTTTGATTATAAAAACAAAGATACCCATACAGAACTGAAAGCAATTTCAATGCAATTTACTAGTAAATAGACTTTTTAAAATTATTTTTTTTTAAATCACAGATGCTTTATTATGAGTAAGCTGAGCCTTTGCTTGGCTGTTTAGTTCACATAATCCCTACCTTATTCTTTTTATCCTTCTGGTATGAGCAGATGGAAAACAGGAATCTCAGATTACTATCCTCTGCTTTTTACTTAGTCTCAATCCATGTGGACTTCTTTAATTGTTTGATTGTCTTGTTTAATACTCCACTGTCTTGTCCACCATTGAATGTAATATTATAAAACAGGGTTCTGAAGCTACAATTGGCTCCATCATTGCATCAGAGAAAACTGCTTTTTGATCAGCTTGGTATATAAAGACTTATGTCTTAAAATCCATAGGTGAGATCTTGGGAAGTTAAATGGGAATATAGGCAATTTACATGAAACTGTGTTCCCACCCAAAAAATCAGGTAGGTACTGCAGATTGTTCACTCTCAAAGTCATCTAGCAGTGATTTTTTCTTTCTGAACCTTTCCTTGTTCAACAGGTATTGTTTTGCTTCTCTGAGTGCTCTAAGAGGAGGCTGAGAAAAGTGGTATTGATCTGCAGTGAGCCATTCCCAGGCTGCTCACAGTGCAGGCTGAACTGGGGTCTATCATACGGAAGGCTGAGAAAAAAGAGCACACATACTCTTCCTGTTTAGACTGCAAAATTGTTTCTGTTGTGGTACCTCAGCAAAGTTTTAGCAATGGTTAAGAGAGGCCAGCAGAGTGTGGGGATGTATTGAAGTTCTGGAGATGCGTCTGTGCCAGCAAGGGTCCATCTCCTTCTCTTCACCTCCTTCAGGTTCACCTCTCCTAGCAGCCTTCCCACCTTCCAGAGCACACGATTCTGCTTCCTCACTTTCCCCTTCCCCTCTTCACCCCTCACAGCTCTGTGCCCCTGCTGCTCTGCAAGCACTCTCTCCAACATCCTTTCGCCCCTTGCAACTCATTTATTTGCATATTTATTTCTATTTATTTTTGCTCAATTATTTCCAATGTGAAGTTCTGCTCTGTGGTCTCCATCCTCTGGCAGCCTCTGAGCAGAGCCAAAGGGATGGGGCAGCTCTGCTCCTCCAGCTCTTTCCTTATGGAAATTGAAGAAGCAACTGGTTTGCCTATGTCTAAAGCTTATGCTGGTAATATATTGGTTTAGTGCCTGTGCTTATTGTATTAGAAAATGCTCAATCTTATCCTTGCCAATGTCTTTCTGGGCTCCACATTACATTGCATTTGGTGTTTCACATTTAAAGCATAGTCAGCTCTGAGAAGAATCTGATATTCTGACAAAGATATTTACTGGTTGAACAGTCTGCAGCAAAATGTGTAAAACGTTGTGCACCGAGTTCAGAAAAAAATATGACAAGTGATGTAAGTACAGGATGTTTCTTTTTTGACTTGAAAGAGGTTAGTGGCTAAGATTTGCTCAAATGTCTAGTAGTTTTGGACTTCTCGAATAGAGACCTTATGGTTCTGGATACACCTCAGAAAATCATGGCTCCTGAGAAATGTATTGTTACTAAACAGAATTGCTGGACATTTTAAAATATTGGATTGAAAATACGGTTACTTTAAGTTCTATTCGAAATATGTACATCTTTTACATATTTTTATGTACAATACAGTGGCATATAATCAAAAACTGGCAAATTTTAACTCGCAGGTTTAATGCCAACTCATACAAAAGCTGATTGAAGTTTCCTGAAATTTGAAAATGTTCTGAAAATAATTGGGATGTCAAAGTAGATGAAAAGTATGAGACGATTTTTTTGAAAAACTATTTTTAAAAATGTTATTTCTTATCTCTGCAACTATGTTACTGCATTTGTATATTGAAAATTCCGTTTAAAGTACAAAAATCGTTTAAGCTTAAAACTTCTATGATACTCAAAAGAGGCTATTACATTAAAACAGAAAACAAAACAGCAAACACAAAAAAAATTGCTTTCTACCTTTAAAAAAAAGAATTAAGGAAAAATGATTTGTACATTGCCAAATTATTCATTTATAATTGTCATAATTAGGCTCCATTGACATTTAATAAATATGCTTACATCAACATTGTTATCCAGATATCCACATTCCATCTTTAAATATGAGTAAAAGCGTATTAAATTTCTCATTAGAACCAAAACCCATACATCTGATAATTAAACAAATCAGTAATTAAATTAGATCAAACTATTCAATGAGGAAGCCTATAACATAAAAGAAAATCCAACTATTGAAAAGTTACTATGTAAATAGAAACTGCATTTTGCAGTTTGGTCCATGTTCACCATTCAGGGATTCAATGGTTTTGGGACGGCTTTATCTGGGATATAGAAGAGAATGAACCATTAAAGGAGGTTTAAAAACTCCAGAATGAATGAAAATTCCAAGAAACAGGATTCCCTTGAAGCAGAGACAAGAAAAACATACAAATATATTGTCTCCAAAGACCACAGAATTTTGAGCCAGACTGTAAAACTGAAATAAAAATTATTTCATATGAATTCTGGAAAAACTGAATCAAGCAATTGGTTGTTATCTGCATAAATTGAGTTTTATTCAGTATCCTCTCAACTTTTTTACTATATTCTCTTTCTCACACACAGAGATATCTGCAAATACATCCTAGTTAGAGAAGGGACATTTTTAAACATTTCACATAATGAAATCTTACAGGGGAAAAAGAAGAAACGAAATTGCCAACGCCAGAATGGTCATATAAAGATAGTTTTCCCTCTAATCCTGTGTGAATATAAAAGTTAGGTCTGGAAGGGGAAATACAGATCTATTTGATATTGAAATTTAACTCCATATCATTCTTATCAATCTTTCCTGAGATAAGGAAGACTCAAAAGCTACAATAAGAACTGACAGAACTGGTTTGAACCCTATGAAATATGGACACTAACATTTCCTACAGAATTAGAAAATGCTTTAAGAGGGAATTAATGAAGATGACAATAACAGGGATCCCTAATTTAGTGTATGAAGACAGCAATCTATAGCCTTGCTTGTCTCTAAAGCTTGCTGAAGTGTTTTGCTGATGCACTGAATGATTGCGCTCTCCGCAGTAAATGTGCATTTGAAGATCTCCATCTTTCAAGGATAAAGCTGACGAGGGATGTGGACATAGGGAAGCTTTGAGTCAGCTCTTTTTTAATAGTAAGAACAGTTTCTTAGTCAAGGACCTTAATTATTTTGGTTGTGCCGAGTGGAAAGCAGAGATGTTTGTCCTTTAGATTATCTGAACAGCCATGGTTTTGAGAGGGAGTAGGCTTTCATGAGTACTTAAGAGCTTGGGAGTTTGTACCTTCAGGGGGTTGTGATCTCCTAAATTCTGAAGAGGCTTAGAGAGATGTTAAAGGTTCTTCAGTGTTAAAAGATGCAGAAGGTGTTCAGTAGGATTTGCAAAGTAGAAAAGTAGCTAGAGATTCTAAAGCTCACACTGGCAATTTCAATAGGCATGCACCTGCACAGATACTGAAGTGTCTCAGTTTCTCAAAAAAAAGACTTTCTTTATTCTGCTCATCACTTCAATGTTTAAATTGTTACATGCATAGAGCATATAATGGAATAACAGAGCACCTAATCATGACAAAATGAGAATGAACTGGGAATTAGGATTTTCATCTTCCCAGTCAGTCTGTGTCATGGCAGGGACCTGTCTGTATAAGGCAGGTTTAGCAGAGTTGCAGGAGGCATCCCGAAATTTGGCTGCACTTGGCTACTCCTGAAAGCTATTCAGGAAACTCAGCTAAGCGTTGGAAATTTCTGGATCCATCTCTACTCCTAGATACACTATTTAAGGGTCATTAGCTAGTAATCAGGTCTTGATTGCCTTGCAAATGGTCACTTACTGATCTTGCTCCTTGGTGTTTGCCTTCATCCTGCAACAGGATGGCCACTGCTGCAGTAGCAGAGGTCACAGGCTGGAAAGCTGCAAACCTGGTTCAAAATAGGTGAGCAAAAAGAGCATGAAGTGGGCCTGGCCACATTTGCACAAGTGACAGACTTTCTGATGAGCTAGTCTCATAATTTGCTTTCTTTAGACACATATATTTGCACCTGAGGTGATGCGCCGTATCTTTTCCTCTATCTGTATTTTGAACCTTGTTGTCGAGCTCCGCTCTAACAGGAACGCCCTGCCCTGCATGCTGGCTGTGGTGGTGTGAGCAAACCATTTCCTGTTTGGATTAAAGACGATTATTTTCAGCTGATGTAAGCGGTGAGAAGGGAAACATCCAGCAGCAAGTCTAGCACGGCTCCTTGCGGTATGGCTGTGATGGGGTGCTTGCTGTGCTCGCCAATGCACGCCAGGATGTCTTGAAACATGAGGACCCATGCGTGTCTTGGCCCACAGTTCAGCTGGAGAAGATGGAAGTGATGGCAGAGGAGATAATGATAGCTCATTCCAGTGTCCCACCTCCCATCAGCCAACTGCATAATACAGTCATGAACCCATAACTCCTTTATTTATATCTTTTTTCCTGCATGGACACCCAGCTGATCTGTTGGAAAGCGACTTAACTGTCTGGTTTTCACATGTGGATTTTTACTTGGACAGCATAGATTTGCTTTGGCTATTTTACGCTGAAAAGGGCAGGAAACTGCTTACAAAAAAAAAAAAGAAAGAGAGGGAGAAAGAATTGTTTTAACTTTGCACATTCCTGAAATACTGCACACTCACTACCTCACCCATCTATTATCCCAGACTTTGAGCTTGATGCATTTGTCTCTTAACACAAATATCTATTCCAGCACTCCAAAATGACAGCTCTCGGGCCTGATGTAGCACAAGATAAGTTGGGGTAGTTTTACTGAAACCCAAATGTTTGAGCAGAAGGGATGTCTGAGACTACAGTCAGAAGATGCTCTTCTGTCTCTGCAATAATCTGTGAGAAACCAGGCACAGGTGCGATGACAATTATTTTCACAGTATTGTTAAGTGAGATTGTGGCTTTTGTGGTTTTGCAATGGGGACAGAAGTCCACTGGGAAACAGAATGAAAACCCAAGATATTCTCCCCTAAACTTGATTGTGTTCTCATTGCCCTCTGCACCAAGCTAAAACCATTTTAGAGGGGCTAAGATTAAAGAAATACATGAATAATTTGCAAGGTTTGACTGCTTCAGTTGGATCAGTCACTTCCTACTTTGTGCTAGAGCTCACTTCCTGTGCAACTACGTTTATGTGCCTTACACAGTGTGTTTGTACTTTCTCATGTCTCTTAAAATAGGGATTATCTGTAAAAATCTGATGCTATTGAACAGTGGGCAGCACACTGTCAGGTAGAGACCCAGGTACCTGAATAACATGCAAACGACAATCCAGGTTTCTTGGAGAATGACAGTAAGAAGGATGATTTGGGTGCTTTTCCCTTCTTTTTCCCATCTGTTCTCAATTATAAGAAACTCCTCCCGCTAGTTTAAAGGAAAGACGTACACCCTGCAAAGCCTCTCATCTCTGTACAATATGTGACATCTGTATGTAACAGATGGGCTTTCAGGTTTCTTCATCACTAGCTTTATTTCCTAGGATCTATGACTGCAGCACCTAAGATCCTATTCTCGAGATGTTAAAAGCAAACCAAAACAAAAAGGCCTCACACTTGCCGTCCTTATCCCTGAGCTCACATCAGGTGGAGAATAAAATGCCATCCACCGTTTCTAACCATGCAATACCCATGGGCTGGGAAAGAAAATTATTTTCTTTTCAGCTATTGGAAGGAAATTGTTAATGAAGGCTGATTTTTTTTCTTCGCTGAGTTCCTTTTTTTTTTTTAACAGCAAAGTCTGTATGAATGTTCTTGTGGCCAATGTAGTTGGGCCATGTTTATGGCCTGAAGCTGCTGCCTCAAAGTGAAAAAGGAGTATTATTCATTTCACACTTGGACTTGTGCATGTGAAAAGAAGATCCAACACTCATCGCCTGTGAAAATGCTTGTCCTGTTCTGAGTCAGCCTGGCAAGTGCCGTGCACGCTCCATGCATGGGGACAACATGGCTGACGGCCTTCCCACAGGGCTGACAAGACAAAGTAATGATGCAACTGGCCACAGTTTTCAAAAGTATCTAATGCTTTTGAGCACCTTATTTAATACTTGCATAACCAATTTTATTTGCCTTAAAAGGGAACTATCCCATAAGGCATGTCTGAAGCCAACAAGGCTACCTTAAGCTTTAGTTGAGCCTAAAAATGCAAGCCAACAAGTACCTTGGTCGTCTCTCTGTCACATTCTTTAAATGACCTAAATTTGTCTAAATGTTATGGTTTTTCTTCAGCCCACAAGCCACAGAAAGTGGAGGAGATGTAAACTGGAGAAAGGAAGAAAAGTGTTGAAAAGTGGCTATAGCTGATCAAATAACAGCAGTTCAAATGGTTTTAAAATAACGTGCACAGCTTAGCTCACAAACTTACACAGTATTTACAATGCTGCTACCTTCAAAACAAGCTGAAGTATCTCTTTGTGGATCCTGAGCTGATTAGTAGTTTTGAGCAGTGCTGTAGAATGGTGGTGTCCACAAAACATTGCTTGCTGTGGTTCTTATGTGCCATCCTACCTGACACAAAGATTGATGGAAGTATCAACACATTGATCATTTCTTCCCACTCTTGAATGAAAGCTAACATCTGGAATGGCTATTCTTTTCTACAAAGAAAATTAAAAAAGAGTAGTTTCATCATCTTCAGTAGAACTGACCAGAAGTTTTCTCAGAGTTGGCTTATTCATCAGAGAAACAGCAGCTCACTAGAAACATTTTCCGGGGCTATGTTAACTTTCACAAGATCTCTTCTCTTATCTCACTTTGCTTCGATTCTCCTTGTTCTACTCACTTCACATTTCGGTATTTTTTATTATACTGTAACTGTCAAATCCACATTAGAAATTACATTTAGATTATATATTTTTAATTTTTACTTACTCCCCAAAAATAAACACAAAATAATTTCCCATTATTTCACTCCAAACTCAAGATTTCATTCCAAGTCTAAACCTGTGCAATATCACATCTAATTTCACATTTAATTCAGAGGTCCTTAAAATGCTATGATATCTAAGAAGAAATACGACATCTATAGTATTATTGTTATCTGGACATCACGTCATAGCTTTATGATGCAGACTGTGAATACAGGGTTTGTTTTGAGATAAATGTTCCTTGTCTATGGCGTCACTGACTCATAGAATAAGTGAATTCTAACCAGTTCTGACTAGTTTCACAATCAAAGAATTTCCGTCTTCCAGCAATTGAACCCTTATGACTTTATTCTGTCAAGGAGAGGGGAAGAAAGCTAGTGAGATATGGAGCAGATCAGAGGCTGAGGTGGTGATCCTACAAGGCTATAATTCTCATATGCATTTCACCACCTGTTGATTGTCTTCCTACTCCTGGGTGCACAAGGGAAAAGAAACTGGTCATTTCTTATTAGACACTCATTTTTCCTAAAGGAATTTCTATTTAGCAGCACTTATTACCTATTGTCCTTTAAAGGCATAGGAAGAGATGATTAACAAACTTCAGTTTAGTCAAAGATAAAGTGAAGTGTTGATCGGAATTTCCAGTACAGTGCAACCAATGAGTGCAACTACAGTTCAGAAAAATAAAAGGTAAGGTGCTTGCCTACTCTTATTCTGTACTCAGATTAGTGTCTTACTGGATTTCATGCTTACCTGAGAATTTGTGTTGGCAATTCTTTATTGAGGATTCAGGTTCTTACACTGTGGGCTTCAGTTTGCACTTCAAACATGAACATGCCTGTGAAAAACACAGTGCATGCTACCTTCTCTCAGTTTTTCAGGCAGATGTACAAGTGGTATTATCTATGTTTTAACTTAACACATACATACCACATTTGAAGTGAGATAGTGTGGCAAGAGTACAAGATTACGAATGGCTTTCATAGCTCACCCTTTCCCAGAGGGTTTGCTTGCACCTGTTTTTTACCACGAAAAGGACGTTAAACTTTCTGATATGTGACCAAGTTGCAAATGAAAGATCTTCAAGATAAAAAGTGATATGATTGACTTAAAAGGTCAAAATCTAATATTTTAGTCTGTCAGTTCATGGTGTGATAATTTCACAGAAACATCAAAGATACTGTGTGACCTCCCAGCACATATTTCTCACCTTGAGTAGCTTGTGGCTCTCCTCAGATTTCATGGTCCATCAGTGCACACTTCAGCTGCGTTCCTTTAATAACAGCAGAGCAGGTTAACAGAGCATTTATCTTCCTTGATACTTGACTTGCTGGGGTGCAGCTTTTACAGCCAGTGTTAGGGAATGGTGTGCTGCTCTGCCCATTGCCCTCAGGAAAGAGACAGGGGGGCTTTAAAACAACACAGGATTCATTTTGAAGCTTTTCCAACAGATCAGTTGAGGAATTGCTGTAAACCTGTGTAAACTAGCAGGGAGGACTTAACTCTTGCATGTCAGGAGCCTGGTTTGAGACCAAAGCCCAGCATGCTTCACTAGATTTCCAAGAGAAGCTAGACAGTACCTCATTTTATAGCTGTAAGTGGCCCAGTGTCATTCACATCTCATCTAAGCAATTCCCTTTCATATGCAAAAATATAGTTGGAGAAATGAGATTTGGAACTGGATCCAAAAAACCTGGTATTAAGTGCAGGGACCTTTCTCCTGTAACATAACAAGAAGTGGGGTAAGTCCTGAAGCATCCATGCTGTTTCATGGTCCACATATGGTGACTTTTAAGTGGGCAGAGGGAGAGATGATCCTGTTCACTGTTGGGTCTTCAGTAATTTTACAGAACAGAAGTGTGACTGGAAGGATCTAGGCAGTCTCATGTGGCTTTTCTGCAACCAGCCTCCTTTCCTCATTTTGTGGTTCTCAATTTCTAAAACACTGTCTCCCAAACATTAGCACACATCTTCAAACCCATACTTAAAATGCTATCAGGAGTGTGAAAAAAGAAGATTTCAGTATTTGGGAGATACAGCCAGGAAGGAGGCAGCAGAAGAGTATTCCTGGAGTTAGACAGTAAGGGCTGCTCATACAGTCATGCACATGGCAGATGATATAGGAACGTGCACCATGGAGTTCAGAGGTTTTGGGAAGGATGAGAGGAGTGAGTCCAGTTCTGTTCCTCTGCTCCTCCCCATTCCCTCTCACCCACACCCCTGAATATGGGAACACAAAATATAATTGAACTGAAATATACCATAGGCAAAGGCACTCAGCATCTTTATTAAAAAAAATAAATTAGGATAGTAACAACAATAATGATGGATTTACTATCAGCTACTTTATAAGGCTCTTGATCCTGTAGTGATCTTCACCTGGGGAAATCTGCTGGTGTGCTGGCTTTGGCTGGTGTAGAGTTAATTTTCTTCATAATAGCTACTATGAGGCTATGTTTTGGATTTGTGCTGAAAACTGTTGATAATGCAGGGATGTTTTAATTATTGCTGAGCAGTGCTTACACAGAGTCAAAGCCTTTTCTGTTTCTCTATTTGTTCTGCTTTGTTTGCATGCATGGCTTTTGCTTTACCTGTTACACTGTCTTTATCTCAACTCACGAGCTCGTTTTTCTCACTTTTATTCTTCTGATTCTTTCCCCCATCCCACCAGGGTGGGAGTGAGTGAGTGGCTTTGTGGTGCTCAGTTGCTGACTGGGGTTAAACCACGACAGCCTCTTTGCAGTCTAGGGGGAAAAAAATTCCATTTTAAGATGAGATTTTGCATCCATGTAATACAGTAATGGAAATCCATCCAGTGATTACTCCAGGATATGATACAACTTGTTTTTGGCATGTTAGGGAGCAGGGCAGAGGGCCGACACAGGGAGAAGAGCAGCATTTAAACACGTGCAGTCACTATTTTTCATAAGGATTTTTATAATGCTTTTACACAATAGGCAGAAATTGCTCCTAAAGACTCATTCTAGTCTATTGGGTAATTAATATGCATATTAAAAAATTCTAAATATATATTTAATCAACTGGCTACATAAAATGCCTGAAGCCCTGAATACATATGAACCCAATAGACCAGAACAGCTGAAAAAAAGCTTGCTTCAGGCTCTGGGGGTACATTCCATGGAGTTTGCTTTTTAAATAGATCTGAGAGCCTGGAATGGACTTGAAGAAGCTAGAATGGTTTTAAAGAAGAGTCCTTTCTTTTCAGGTCACAGACATAGTCTGAATTGAGATAATAGAAGGAAATGGGAAGGTTAGTCTGGAAGGTTAGTCTAATAATTAAGATAGCAGCCTAGGACTTGACTCCCTTAGGTGCACTTCCAGGAAAGTGCAGGTGTGAACCTCATCTATCCCATTATCTGCCATTGTGCCTCAGTTTCCCCTTTTGTAAAAGGGGAATAACAACACTTAACCTCTTCACATCCTTGTGAGGTGTGTTAAAGTGAAATATTCAAAGACAAAAAGGTGAAAGATAAATGCTCGGGTCTCATTGAAAACCAGGTGGAGGAGTCATTGCAAGTGCCCTTCATGCCCTTGAAAATCTCACCTTTATTTTATTGATGGCTATAATGCACTTTGAGACCTTTGGAGGAAAGGTGTTATAGATGTGCAAAGCTGCTAAGGAAGATGGAGTAAAAATTGACTAAAAGGTCAACTTCAGAAGCAAAGGAATATAATATGAGGATAACCTATGGCAAATACCCTGAAGGCTACACCTGGGAATGTAGGAGTATGAAGTCAATTTATGCCTTTAGATAATTCCAAGTCAAAGATGGTATTATGCAAATGTAACAGCAGAAGAAGGTGACCTGTGGCATCTCAGGAGGCCAGAAACTGGTCATTCATTCTTCAGTTAACCATCCATATGTAAAAGGTTTTTCTGACCACTCTCATGTGGATCATGTCAGCGAAAAGCCTCTCAGTGGTCACCTTTGCCTTGCTGGAAACCCCCTCTTCTCTCCAATAGCCCCTAGTCATAGAAGAACCAAGACTTTTACAGTTTCAGCTATGTGTTTATTTGCTCGGTGGTCTTGGATTTTATATCGTGGTCAAAAAACCATCATCATTTTCCCAAATAATTCAACTTATAAGCATCGCCTCTGAAATCTGCTCTCAAGCATGCTGCAGTAAAGCTTTAGCAACACATTGGATTCTGTGGGAAACATTTGGGAACTGAAGAGGCCTAAATTTACATTAGTGCATCTCTTTTTCTGTCAGTCAGCTTCGTTTCCTACTTTCCATCACTCTGCAGCTGAACAATCACAAAATGTAGGTCTGAGAGCAAAAATTTTGGGTTAAAATTGAGAGTCTTATCCACAGGCAACAAAATAACAACAGATGATAAAGGTGCTTGAACTACATTGTAAAGACTGACAGTAATAATTCCAGGTGCATTTAGCTATTAAGCTGAAAACAGCAAACCAAACTATATTCAAGACATTTGAATGCTAAGCCTAACTGGAAAATTAAAAACTGGAAAGTATAAATTAATTCTTATTGGTTTGTTTTAGAAGAGATCCCTAAAGTGACAAATACAAGATATAAATAACAAAAAGAGTCTTATTATGATGTTTGGATAAAAAATTATTGGGTTGTTGAAAATAAGAAATTAGTTTAGGACAATATCTCTTTTATTACCAAGATAAGCAATGATAATTAAGGCTTTGTAAACTATGGCTTACAGCCTTCTGGATATATTCTTACCACATCCAAAAGAAAGATCTTGTCTCACAGAAGCAACAGTCTAAACAATTAAAGACGTCTAGATGAGTGCAACATACAACCATAGTGGTCAGAGTAATTATTGTACTCATTAAGTTATAAATTTTAATAACACAATTGGTTTATTAATCTATTTGTATGTAGGATGATCTCCACGCAAGCAATTACCAGCTCGTTGTTGCATGGTTCTCATATGGATTTGAATACACTCAGCTGAAGTGATGTTACAGATTGAGTCAAGAAAATAATTTAATTCTTTGCTGAAATGCCTAAGTGAAGCACAGAAGTAGGGTGAAGGACATGGTCTTCCCAGCGCAACATTTGTAATGGCATTCCAGGTTTCTTTCATAGCCAGCTTATGGGAAGACTGGTGTTTCTGGGGAGAATTGTGAGAGGCAAGCAGGAGTCATCTGATCACTGCAGGCTGCTTGTTAGCTGGGAAATTCTAGCAAGAATCAATTCAGAGTTAAGTAACTGAACATGAGTTCAAAGTGGGAAAAAAAGTGCTTGATTATTCTCCTTTGTAATTGTGCAGAAACGTGTATAGTCAAATAGTATAAAAATAACCTTAGAAGGCTGGTCAAAAAAAGAGAGGAGCATGGTTAGGTGAGGCCTAAAATATACGGACATGATGTTTATATTTAAAGTGCTGTTGGAGAGAGAATAGAATTTGGATTAAAGGATGGGATTGACCTAAGTAGACCTTGAGGTGAGGGAAATGGTGTGAGCATGGTATTAATTCTTCATATGTGAGGCGGTCAGGAGTTGGTACAAGGGGCTTCCACTGAGCGAAACGTTAGCTCATAGGACAGAAAAAATTCCTAGAGTTTAGCATGTGAATACTTGAGTACTCTATTACAGATAGTTTCTATACGGAGAGTCTTCATAGTCAGGGGCACCACAGTTCACATGCCTCTGTTCTCCTAGGATAAATTAGGACAAAACAAGTAACACATATACAATTAGAGGCACTTTTTTTCTTCATAGTGTTTGTTCAGCTGGAATAGAATGTGAAAGTGGGTAGAAGTGATTTTGCATGACTGTGAAATCAGAATTCATTCAGCAGATTTGTTCAGTGCAGACACTACTAATTCAAAATCAGTAAAAATAGTGTTGGAAATACCTTCATCTTGTTTCCTCTTGAACTGAAGGTGCTGATATTTGTAATAACTCAGTTAATGAACGGAGTGGATCCTTTGAGGGAAAGGAAATATTCAGGAAATAATATCAAGTCAGATCCAAGTCCTCCGCAGTCAATGGGAAAAAAACCAAAAACCAAACAAACCAAAACAAAAAACCCCAAACCTTTCCCAACATTGTGAATCATTGAACAGATAAAGTCCAGGACATGGAATTTAAGGACGCTTTCATCTTCAGCTGACATCAGTGAACTAGGAGAGAAGGTTAAATGATCTAGAAATTATCTAGATCCCTAGAAAGTTAAACATGCAAGAGCTTAAATTCTTCTGTGGCGTAAAATGATCTCAGAGGTTCCTTGCACATTCATTCACAGGGAACATTTTGCAGCTTTCTTGGCTAGATACATGGCCACTCTGAGGGAGGATAAGCATGTACTGGGGCAGAAAAGGGATAGGCCAGACAGACACTGACATAACCTTGGCCTCATAAAACTGTCACATCCTCGACTGTTCTGGTTTGTTTATATTCCTGAAGTTTAAAAGTGGTCAAATATTTTATTTTTCAGCTGGGTGGAAGAAAAGGAAATTCACTCTTTGAACAAGGCCTAAATAGCAGTGTTAAGTCCTGAGTGTATTTCTGTGGCCACACTAGAAATGCTTCCCTGAAAATGGGGGGTTGTAATGGGAGTGCTGACACAATCTGATTCCTAGCTATCACTTTGCAAGCTGTGCTGTTATAATAAGAAGAAAAGGTTGTGTCTTCGGTGGAAAACTGATGGAAGTTAGTAATGCTGGGTGAAAATATGCAGCTCATTTAAAGGAGGAGAAACTGTAACAAAGTAAATGAATCACATAAAAAAAGGTAAGAAAGAAAAAAAAAAGACAGTTAGGCCAGAATGAAAGACACATAAAATATAAGGGAAGGAGAATTTTTTCCCCCATTCAGCATACCCTGAGAACCTGATTGTCATCCAATTAGAGGCTGAGAGAAGGTTTGATTAATCTATCACAAGCAAATGGGCCTGGCTTCAGTCACTAATCTAGGAGGTGTGAAAACTGTGCGTGGGTCTCTGGAGGTTTCTTCAGCTTCTGTGTTCACCTGATCAGGTGTTCCCACATAGTCAGTTCCAGGACAACTGTCTCTTCTCAATTATTACAGCTAATTGTAAAGACAACCATACAAGCCAAGGTGGTTGGATCCTGCCCGCTCAGTGTGAGCTTGCCTTAAAATAAGAGTGTAGTGTTCTCTGAAGCCTCCGCCTCTTTTCTTTTTAAAGTTAGATATTGGTACAAGTGCAGCCAGCCTCATCTGTTACGTGGTCGATTGTTTTTAAACAGGACCCCTGAGCCAGTTTGAGTCATCTGGGTGATAAGTGTCTCCACAGCAGGCTATAGGGGAAAAAGGAAAATCTTTCCCTTGAGCAGTGAATTGACTGTGAAGACATTTAGAAAAGACTACTGCAACACCAGGCCCAGAGTGGCCATCTGAGGGCCCAGCACAGTGATGGGTGACCCAGGCACCCTGGCTTTGCCCCCACCCACTGCCCCCGTATGCAGTGATAAAAGCCTTGGCAGCACAGCCTCTGTGGGAGTCAGCTGCGTCTGTCCCTCCTCTCCAGGGGCAACTTTTTGGTTTTGGCTGCCTGAGGTACCTGCCTGGGGTGGCAGACCTTGCTATTGCGGCCTATCTCTGGGAGGGGTTGATTCGGTTTTCTGTGCGTTGTCATCAAGTATTGCTTGACGTACCCTAAGGCATCCACATACGGCTGTCAGATACGATGCCGCACCTACAGGAGACCTGTGTCTTTCTGAAGTGGCAGCTGAGGCTGGGCAGGAATGTCCTAGGGCACCTCAAATGACACTAAGTGCCTCTGCGATGCTCAATGCCTGTAGAAGTGAGCCCTAAGCATCTATCTGGCTTTGTTTCTATAAGAAAAGAAGGAGGAGACAGCAAAAAGCAGCCTGTATATATAAGAAATATAATGTTATTTAGTGGCTTGAAAGCCATCAAGCAACTTTGACGGGTGCTGGGAGGTAGAATTCAGAGCACCTGGAGAGCTATTGCTCTGTTAGGTGGTGTGGTATCACCACATTGAGCATATTTTAAAATCACTGTCAAATCATTTTGCATTCACAACTTCCGCTGTGGCTACAGAGATGGTAAATAAATCCATGTGGGATTTATTGGAAATCTTCCTGTCTAGACAGCATTGGTCCTATGGACCTACATCTCAGCAAATTTTCAGGCATTTTCTGGGAGAATGTAAGTTTAAATCCTGTCTGCAGGCCTTCTGTATATACACCAGGCATTGTTATACCAAACCATACCATTTGGCTAAGCAGGAATTACTGAGTCACCATTACCGCTGTGGGTGAATGGCTTACTTTCTGTCATTTGAGATGAGTTGCCTTTGTTCTTCTGTTATTGACTCTTTGGTTTATATAATCATGTAATTTTCTTCTCAGACTAGGATGATCACATAACTCTTAAATAACGCCCAATTGGATCTTCTCCCACTCTCTTTATGAAACATATGTATTGAAATACATGTAGCACTAAGACTGTTTAGTATATACTTATATACATATATTTATACATACGTACATGCATTTTTATGCGCATATGCATATATATACATACATCTACCTATCTACATTTGTAGGTATATACATATGTAAATATAAGAAATCTACAAGGTAGTACATCTGGCTTTGTGCAGATACTCAGATCATTTCATGATCATAATTGTTTCATAATTATTGTCTTTATGACTCTCAATGGATGTATCAGACAGAATTTCAAAAAAAGAATGTAAATTTTGAAAATTATTTTACAAAGTGTGAAGCAAAAAGGATGGTACATGTTCAGTCTGTGCCACATTGGAGACTGCAATATGAATTAAAATGTGAAGCAAATGGTTTCCATTTTAAACACATCTGACCACAGGATTCTGTGATCCTACTCTGTTATTCTGTGATTGCCTCATGTAAATTAAAATCAAACAGATATTTCCTCAGATATTTCTGGCAACAAAGTTCATCCATAGATTAAAAAAAATAAAATAAACTTGTTGTTACAAATATGTGTGTGATTGCCACTTATAATGAAAATGTTGTAAATATCTAAATCAGAAACATTCGGTGCTGAAGGAGGTATCTCAGGACTTACTGCTTCAAAACCACAGACTTCTAGCATATAAACTAAAGAAGAATCTCCATTAACATGTAGTAGCATTTATAAAAGCAGAAACATACTTCAAGCAGTGTAATTATATGAGACATTTTATCTCCTTGGGTGGCTGGCTTTTGAGCTGATTTTATTTTACTATATTATGAGGTATAGGCATAATTGGTCCAACTACACTGTTTTTCAGTGTATAGCCCTGTAAAAAAGGATGCTAGTCTAATTTGCTAATTAGGCCCACATTGTGGACCAAAACTACATGGCCATGCTAGGGCATGAGGAGGAGTGATCTCTATCGCAGCTTCCTTATCCCTCCATCCCTAAGCTGTAGGTTTAGGAGGAAAACTCGGTACATTCCTCTTTATCCCAGAGTGGATAATATAAAGGTGGTCCAGTAATAGGGAAATAGTAGCTCCATTCCCTCCACAGTCAGGAAAATAATCAGCTATTGGCAAAGGTCTATAAATTAGACAGTATTTTCCGTCAAAGGAAGAACAGTGCAATGCTTGGAATTAGCCTGGGGGTCTAGTTTGGTTCCTTACTTTCACAGGAACTTCAACAAGTCATTCAGATCCAGATTCTTAGAGGATTTGGGGGACCTTTTTCTATTTATCTTAATCAGAATTAGCTTCCAAAAGCATGATATAAGCATGCAGATCTTGAGGATCCAGACTTCAGTCGTTCTATTACTTACTTGACCACTATGTCCATAAAATGAAAAAAAAAGTTCCTGTTCTCCAAGTTTGCTGTGAAAATAGATACAAGAGACAATACTTTGACATGTTCCAGGTACACTGGCAATATGAAATGGTACTGAGTATATTACTTCTAAAGATAGAAGAGACTGGTTTTTGAGGCACAGACTGTCCTTTCTGTTCATGAGTCATCCCTGGAAATGCATAGCAATATTTTTATTTTACTAATAAGACAAAAGACACTATGATATAGATTAATCAGTACACTACCCTATGTTTTCTTTACTGAAGGCTGAACGATGTATTAATCATTAGTCCTGGCTGTTAAATGTGGTGTCTCTTTCAAAATATCAGTGATCATAATGCAGTAGAGCTCCTGGGCCTGTTGACAAATTTACACTAACTTCGCATTATTGTCAAGATTTTATCTTAAATTGGCATCATTTTATTGCATTGATAACTAGAAGTAGCAAATCAGAAATTAGAAAGAAAGAAAACTGACACTGATTGATGTCCAAGTCTTTCTCCTGATTCGCTGATTAAACTCATCAATCTATATGCAGAGGAGATGTCCAATGCAAATGGAACCAACCAGCCTTAACGAAGTCATGTTGTCAGCATACTAACGGGGAAATAGGATCCTCATGGCACACAGGGAAAACAAAACTAAGCCAGAGACTGTCTGCTACAAATGATATTTATTTTAAGAGATGGTAAATCACTCTTTAAAACACATTCTAAACATGGCACTATGTCTTCTTGGCTGTACTAGATTAGATTCTGGTATAT
>NW_010202644.1:179386-215258 GCF_000695765.1 Mesitornis unicolor | reverse complement strand
AGGGAAGAAAAAATCAGGGGAGTTTGTGGGCCCTGTGGGCTGTAAAAAAACTGCCCTCAGTGCTCTGTCTAACCTCATTAAACCCCCCGCTTTTTTGGGAAATGAATGTCACTGGCGCAGAGTGAAGTATCCCACCCCCCAGACACACTCCAGGTTTCTCAGATTGCATCTTTCTCTTCCTCTCCAGCTTACATAGGGGTGCTACAGTCTGATTCCTCACATGAGAGATCATCAAATCGAAGCTGTACCCTAATTTTCATTAACTTAAGTATTTTATAGGGATTCACTGTATTTACATTGTTTTCATACAGATCAGAAGAACTTCAGGTACAAAGTAAATGAAGAAAGTGGCCCAAAAGCATGAATGTTCATCTGGAAAAATCAGCTTTTGCAACCTGCTTAAATGATGCAAATGGTGCAAACCCATAAATGCATGGAATAGATAGAGTTTTGCATCCAGGCACATCTGAACTGATACACGATCGGAACAAATGAACTTGCAAGAATTTCATAGAAACAGAGCTGAAAATCTTTGGCTTAGGTCAGGTCTGCCAGTTTAAAAGAAAATGGGTACAACAAGGACTTCCAATATTTAAATTATTGATGATTTGAAAAAATCTTTATTTGGAGAGTGATTTTGTTTTTCTTATTTTAACAAGAAAGGGAAAAGTTTGCCAGAAATATTTTCACTTCTTAGAACTGTATTTTCTGTAGTTACTACTGCTAGCACAGCCACATGTTGTGTAATTCCTTGTTAAGTTACTTCTGAAGCTCCTTGAACTAATTTTTCTTATCAATGAGTTGCCAAGAATCAGGTGAAGACTTAGATCGGTGCTGGACTCAGGACAAAAAAAAAAAGAAAAAAAAGGAAAATAAAATGTATTTAGGCTGTTTCAGTGCCTCCGTATTTAGAAAAGCTATTTACAAAGTCACTGCGTTTTATAAATCAGTGTTTTCCAAAAAGCGGTGTGCTACCTGAAAGGCTCTGTGATGCTAATTACAGCCACAGAAACCTAAAAAGTCAAGCGTGAGGTCACTACCGCTAGACTTTTGGTTGACCGCAACAGTGAAGTGTGACACTTCCTCAGGGTGCTCTTTGCTCTCTGCTCTCTGTGGTTGCCAGTGGGCAGTGATCTGTATCAGCTGGAGGCATGGATACAGATCTCAGTATAACATAAAGTCCTCCCCTTGAAGCTTTGAAATGTTATATTTCATATAAAAGCGTACTCTCTTCATTACCTCCTTTCTAAATGTCCGGTAGCTACATTCCTACAGCTCATCAGAAGTTTATTTCAATGAGTGTAAAGGAAAAAATAAACTGTGCTATAAATCAGTCTATCATCCTTCCTTCACCTTTAGGTTCCCACCTCCAAATAATTTCTTAAAATAACTGTAGAGAAAAAGTATTTTAATAGATCTTTTCTGTCTTGCCCTGACATAAAATTAATACCCCATTATTCTTTAAAAAATATTCCTAAAGAAGAAAAAATTCTAAAAGCACATGGAAATGAATAGATACCTCTCTGTCTGACTGAGACACAATAGGCTTAACTGGGGAAAAGTCAGACATTATGAAATGTCTTCTAACAGAAAACCCAGGGAAGGAGTGAGAGAAGCTTGTCTGGGAACTGTGGACTCTCCATCATTAGCGGTCTAAGAGCAGATTAGACAAGCGGCTGTCAGGAATGACACAGGTAGAGTTGGTTTTGCCTCAGGGTGGAAGGACAGACTGGCTGACCTCTCGAGGTCATTTTTGGCCGTGTGATTCTGTGAATGAAAACACGCATCCTCTCCGAACTGCAATATAATCCGTCATCACTCAACACCGTTTCCTTACGGTGTCAGGTATTCAACCTTAACTTTGTCCTTTTGCTCTATTAAGAAAGTATGCCCTCGGATGTATTGTCTTGAGGGAATGTAATATTTATTAAGTGCTTTGTAAAGAATGAGAAGTCATACAGTTTTAAGGTTCATTAAGAAATTTCAGACTTCTCTATATATTTGTATTACACGATTGAGAAAAAGCTACAACTAATAAATAAAAATAGAGTGATAGGTCTTCTTGGTTATGTTTACTTCCTTAGTAAATATATCTATTTGTAGATCTTGCAAGGTACCTTTATAGTGCCGTGTATGTATATATACATGCATATGTATTTACATATATATGTGTGTGTGTGTATCACTGTGAGGTTATATTGCAAATAAGAAATGGGAGTAGGAAATGGAATTTGTAACCTAGCAACGTGTCATTTTGATATCGGCACATTTTTTTAATGTTAGAGGATAGTAGGAGGATCAGTAGAATTAAAGAAAATCCATAATTGTGAAGTCTTACAAGAAGTCTCACTTTTCCAGGTTCTCGACTTAGACCTCAGCTAGGCTGAGCTCTCTCTTACACTGTTACATCTTCTTCACAAGCTTGTTCTAATAAATACTTTGTCACTTATGGTCTGACTTATGCCCCTAAAAATTTCTGGAAAGCTCTTCCTAGGCACCCAGGTAGTTATGAAGCTGACATAATTTTCTATGCACAATGGAGAAAACTGAAAAACAATTAAAAATTCCATCCGATTCCTTATCAGGGAACAACCTTGCTATTATGTTTCAATTTAATCTTGGCATAGCTGTATGATTTTCCCATATTGATCTTTTTCTTCCTTCTCCCACAAGTTTTTACTGATTATTTTTCCTAGTGAATCTCTTCATCTCTTTTCATCAAACTCTCCATGACCTTCTGTCACCTCTCTCTACTTTTTTCTCTTAGTATACAAACATAACTTTGTTTTTCTCATCTTAGAAAGTCCGTTAATGATCTCTCTTGCTTTTCAAGTAGTGGTTTAGGTGTTAGTTTCTTTATTTCTTCTCAGATTTTTAGAGAAACTATCACATCTTATGACTGAGATTCCTTTTTTGTCATTCCTACCTCTATCCTCACTGGAAAATCTTCCTCTCAGCCGAAACTATTGTGACCAAAGGTTTTAAGGCTTCTTAGTCAAAGATCAGAATTAAAAATCATGCTCATCTCATCAGCATAATCAGTCCCGTGCTTAAAGTCTTGTCTTCCTCAGCTTTCCATGACTCTTTGTTACCTGTTTTTCTGTTTGCTCTAATCCTTCCTTTCATCTCTTCTCTGGTTCATTGTTTCACACTCACTTTCAGCCTATTACAGTGGTACCACTTGTCTTGCTCTTTGATGTTCTTCTTTTCCTCTAAATCACAGGTCTTGGTCACTTCATTCACTTAGACTGACGTAAGCTATCACCTTGGGTTTACTTGTCTTCATAGACCTAAAAGAAAACAATTGTCTATTCTTTCCTCTTTTTGACCAAATCCATCATCATCTGGTGTGTCACTCAGGCTTGTAACCTGGCTCACATCTGACAGATCCTTAGTCACAATGTTTCTTAACTGAGTCACAACTTTTTTATCCATCCACAGTTAAAACTGTTGTCAGCTTTCATGATATCCTATCTGAATTTCTACAATTTGTATTCTACTATTTGTTAAAATGTGAATTTTTATAGCCCATTACTTAAACCATGATGCCCTTACTTGCAAAGTTATTGCTACCTATTTGTCATCTCTGATTTACCTTTACTGACATTTACCAAACTATAGGACTGCTACTTTTCAAAAATTGATCCTGTGATGTGCAATGACTGAAGCACAGCACATTGACTACTAATGTCTCATTGTTTTCTTGTTTTCCCCTTACCTATATGACCAATATCCTTTTCTCTGACTTGTTACTCTGTACAACATTTTACTCTGTGTTTGTACAGTGCCTAGTACAATAGGAGTTTGTGTTCATGACAAGAATCATGATGCTTCGTAGTGCTAATTCCCTGAAATTATACCAGAGCTACCTGGCTCTAAGAAAGATCAGAATTAGTCCTGCTGCATCTGTTTATATTCATGTGGTTCAGGTCTGTCACTTCACGGAGCAAAGAAGGGACATGCTTTCAATTGCTCAATTGTACCTTTAATCTTAAGGCGTGGGAAGGGAAAATATCAGTAACCCATCATTTCCTACCGTGAATCAGAAGAGGATCGTCAGCTACAGAAGAATATTAAAACATTTCAAAAGGAGAAAAGTTCCTTGCTCAGAATATGAAGTTAATCATTACAGAAGGATCTTGAAGCATTCATCTTCAACGTAACATTCACTAATGTTGAAGAGAAAAATATGCCCCCATCCTTTTATTCCTTTGGAGGGCCTGAGAAGGGTAATAAGCGATGACAAACTTCTGAAAACAGTGTGCCACACTTATAAATTCCTGCTTTAACTTAGCCCTGAAACATTTCAACAAAGGGTAGCACACCCATTAGCTGTGGCTAAGCCAAGCTAGAGCATTTGTACTGACTATTTAACAAACAGAAGTGGAGGGTCTCTGTTTCAGCCATGTTTCAGCCATCAAACAGCTGCTTTTCAACCAGAAAACCTGTTTTTGGAACCACACCATCACTGAATGCAACAGGGCCATGGAGCAAATACTCCTGTTTATATTGTAGAAGAGACAGCCATGAAACTGTATGTTTAAATCCAACATAATTCTCCACCAGAATCCCCATGCAGTGGTGAATGATATATGTACAGGTTCGGCAACTACTTAATTTGTGTATTTGCTAATCCCCTAGTATTTGATCTAGTTCATGACCTCTGAGGGCCAAATACCCTTGTGAAAGAATCCAAGTATTTACAGTATTGCTTCCATTTCCTTTGAAATGGCTAAACATTGCTTATATGTCTGTTCTTCTCATCTGGAGAGAAATTACTATCCTTTCTTAAAACTATACCTTAATGATAACACTGGTTACTGTTGACTAAAATAAGTATTAAGCCATCCAACAGGTGAGGTATTGTCCTTCTGCTCACATCACTAATGTATGAAATAAGATAATATTTTAATTTCTTTTTTCCAAACTGTTCTGCTTCTGACTTGTTGTGCATGGCTTTTCAGCTTTTCCCCATTACCTGTCCAGTTTGTGGATAGTCTGAGACATCACTCTGCTTCAGACTTGCATGTATCCCTTGAATACGCTTTTACTCCACACTTCCTCTCCACTTTAATTCTTTAGAATTCTCTATTATTAACATTCCTAACTATGATTCAGAAAACAACTTATTTCTGACAAATATTATTTCAACAGTTAGGCTTAGAAAAATACAAGAGAAATATATCAAAAGACAAACACTCATCAGAAATTTTTTTCTCCTAATAGTATGTTTTTTTCCTCCAGTTATAGTCCCACAAAAAATATAAAGGAGATTTTAGTGAAAAAAACCTCACTAAAATCAACATTTAGGAATACTTTCTTGTATGGCAATTTTAACTGGTCAAACTGGCCTAACATTGATATGTGTGGCAGATGTGTGAACAGTGATTCTGAGTTTTGAACTTCTGACAATGACTTAATTTTTCCTCTCTGTATAATAAAGATGTCAGTTCCTATTATTAATTCTGGTCTAACAATAAGAAGGACAATATGACATTTCTACAGGATTTTTGAAGATGAAATCACTGTGTCAAGGTAATACATATAATGCATAATATTTACCAGGAGAAGACTTCAAGGTATTTGGAACTTTTACGTGTATTGCTGTGAATTTGTTTTCACAATTACTAAGTTCTGTGAGTACAATTTAAGGAGAAAAATGCTTTGTATGAATTCATTCAGAGGTGTGAAAGATGGTCTTAGCTGGTTTTGCTAGTGGTACATATGTAAATGTTCCTTCTTTCTTTTAAATGATTTATTTTTCCAGAAGCTTCTGAAAAAAGGCAAACTTTCAAAACAAGTGCATTAAAGGAGTGAGACTCTGTTAATAAAGTCTAAAGAAATAAAAATCTACTTCAGAGAGAGGCAGTAGGCTGGCTGCATATTCTAATGATAGCACTGTGAATTACAGATAGCACACAAGTAATGTAGCAAGGCCACACAGCACCTTGCAATTTAGAATTTGTCAACGTTTTGCAGTTTCCCATGAGTCACCACTTGGTTGATGTTTCCCATTTATTGTTTACATAGGCTTCAGCTTTGGAACATCCATGCAAAACAGCACATCCAAGCTTTAAATCAGTCACACATAATGAGAAATCTCAAATCATTTCAAGCAATTCATTTAATATTTTATAAGGAAAATACAACTTGAGTTGTGCAGTTAAATTTGCAAGAAGATCAAGAAGGACAGCGAGAGCAGCCACCCATACATTACCGGTGATAAAATAGAGATAAACTGAAAAACTGTGAGATTGCATCTCTGAAGTCTGCAACAGCTGTACTCATACTTAACGTGTAGGTTTCATTCATTAAATATATGTAAGATATAAATATGTTAATCTTGTGCTTCTGTCAGTCTGCAAAGAGGATGGGGAGGGTAGGAAACATAATTAAAAGCGTGTAGGTGTTTCTGTTAAAAGAAATTTGCCAGTAGTGTGAAATCTGAATTTCTAGCTTGCTTATTTTAATTTTGCGATGCTTGGGCCCTCACTTCCCCAAGCCAGGCAGAGCCATGTATTAGGGCAAACACTGAGATTCCCAAGGCAGCAGTCAAAATGCCAGTGGAGAAACAGAAAATGCCAACAAATTCCACTCTTCACCCCTCACCATCTGATTTCCTTTCCTTTTTCTGTCTGAAACTGCACAAATTCCAGTGACATTGCAACATGGCTCCAGAATCGGTTGCTAAATTGCTGCACATTCCCTACTTACACTTTTAAAGTATTCATTAGGAAATTGGAGCAGCCTGGGTTTTGGGTTGGGTTTTGCTCTTATTTTTTTTTCCTGAGAGCTGTCTCTTTTTTATTTATTTATTTTGGATCACTGCTAAATATATCGAGAGCACTCTAAAAATCTGGAAAAGGAAATGAAAATCTTGAGCCAATCTGTCCACGGTGATTTCAGGCCCTGATTGTGGATTTCATCCTGACGGTGTTGATTTTCGAGACTACTACATCAAAGCATGAATGGTTAGCTGCAAGCTCCTGTTTACTACTTCACGCAACACACTTGTTTCCCCGAAAGCCAATTCTGATTCAAATCAATTTAATTAAGTAACAAAGCTGGTCGCCATGGTAACAACGCTACTAATTTGTCATGGCAAATACTCGGTGAGATTGACAGGTTGCTAAGCAACAGCCAATGGGCTTGAAGACAGAAGATGACAAATTCTATCTGGTGCAGATGTTGTGATCCAGTCTTGAATTAGGCCTCTGTTCACAGTGGATTCCCAAGAGAGCATCACCTGGATGGCTTAATAGCAACACAGGGAGTAGCATGCCACAAAAAATTACATTGTTTTGCACTTTTTAAAATGTGTTTGAGGGAGAAGCTAGTAAAATAAGTTAATTTGATGCTCCCTGTCATTTTTTTATTTTCCTGTTACAGAATATATGGGGATGATTCAATCTTACTGTACTTTGCATATGCGTATTTATGTCTCAGAAATAGTCTTTTATCCATCTTTGTACATATGATACATAAAATTTAGGCATGCGAGCAGAAAACAAGTGGATTATGGCTAAATCACCTCAACAAAATCTGTTTGGAGTAACGTGCATAATTCACTCACAACAATGGAGAATAATTTATTTTTAGTTTATTATTCTTTCTCTCAAGATACCATCCAACTTCACAGTTTAAACTTGATTTACTTTTATTCATGAGAATAAATTCATTATTCCACTCACAGAAAGTACCACAAATATTTCAAGCCGTTGATAACTTCCTACCTGTGCCTGCTTTTGATCTGCACAGGAATCAAACTAAATGTAAAGTAATGTCATTTTGTCAATGCAGGACTTTCTCAAATTCATTTTACAAGCTAATTTATCCTGAAATTCTTGTCTGTCTTCCACCGAAAAACCTCAGTTTAGTTTGCAAATAATTAAAGTATTCTGTGTCCTTCTATATTTAGAATAAATTCTAAAACCTACTTGTGACGCTTAGTACTTTGTGTGTAAAATGAACCAAACTGGCAACTGATAATAAAGAATATGGAAATTTGTGAGAGTGAGACCAGAGGCATTTAGAGAAACATTGATGGATTTACAGTTCACTGGAAAATATTGCTATCAAAACAGAAGTGCTCTGTGAAATGAGATCAGAATTTCTGGGATTTTGCTTGCAAATGTAAGGAGAATTTCTGACAGTTTTCAAGTGGCTGTTTTTTGCATTATTTTAGATGTTGCATTTTTTTCACGGAAATTGACTTTACAGTTATAAATAATTTGTCAAATTATAATCATAACAGAATGACAAGTGCTCTAATATAAGAAAGACTCAAACATTACAATCAAAACAAATCCTTCTAATTTTCTGAAGCAAGATATCTGAATGACCCAAAGTTTCCTTCTTTACTCTACCATCATTTGCTTTTCTATGAAATCACTCCCGCTGGCAGACGAATTTTTATATTCCCGAAAAACCTTTATACCACAGATATTCCAGCCTCCACACATTTCTAATGTGGATAGTACATTAGTTTTCTTACTAGATTCATTACAACTAATGGATTGCTGACAGGAAGATCCAGCCAAGTGTCTAATATTATGCTCTGCAATATTCACTTGAATTTGTACAACAACGATTTAGCAGTTTAAATAAAATGTTATCTAGAACCAAAACAAGGCTTTGTTTGTTTTATCATTTTCACTGTGAATACAGTCATTGTGACAGAAATTAAATAAACCCAGGATCTTTCATTGTATTGTGAGAGGGTTAAAATAAACCAAATGAACAATCCAATAAAATTTTGGTATTACAAAACTAAAATCAGCCTTTTCTTAATTAGGGTTTCAATGTTAATATATAAATAGAGGAAAAATCGTGCCCATCAAGTTTGGTTAAAAGGGCGTTCTTCTGCAGAAAATTAGACAGGGTAATTCATACAAATTAACAGAAAAATATAAAAGCAACAGCAACATGCAACTTAAATGTTGTCCTTTCACTATTTCAAACTACTCATTAGACTAGTATTTTTTATATTATATTGTTTTGAGAGTCTGTGGCAAGAGTTTGGTAGTAGATGCACTGCAAGGATGTTCTCTGTGGGTGGTGGTGGAGGAGGAAAGGTGTTTTAATATTTGTCTTATGTTTCGTAAACAAATACCTGAATCTATTTTAATTGGAAAAAATAATAATTTCCCCATGTAGAGTCTGTCTTGCCAGTGATAGTAACTGTGAATCAATCTTATTGCTTTTATCTCAACCCACAAAGTTTTGCAGCTGATTTTATCCCCTTGTCCTGTGAAGCAGAGAGAGTGAGCAAGGGGCGGTGGTTTGCCAAGGGTAACTCATCAGGTCTGTACAATGCAGTCACTGAAAAATGTCACATTTAGCAAGTGCATGGACAAATGGGGCCAAGATTTCATAGAATCATCGAATCACAGCATGGTTTGGGTTGGAAGGGACCTCAAAGCTCCCCCAGTTCAACCCCTGCCATGGGCAAGGACACCTCCACCAGCCCAGGCTGCTCCAGGCCCCGTCCAACCTGGCCTTGGGCACTGCCAGGGAGGGGGCACCCACAGCTTCTCTGGGCAACCTGGGCCAGGGCCTCACCACCTCACAGAAAAAAATTTCTTCCTAATATCCAGTCTAAATCTGCCCTCTTCCAGTTTAAAACCACATGCTCAACAGTAATACATTCCTATTTTTAGATAAAATTATTTTAACACAGGAACAGTAGTGGACAACATGCTTTTGCCTCTCCTCTGAAGGTTGTACATAAAATCCTAATGTCCCACCAGGACAAAGAAGAAAACAACCAAAAAATCTTTAAGACACAACAGGTAAGTGACAATATTTCATACAGGAATGCTCAGAACATTTGCCTTTGGTCCTGAAACTGTGCCTTTGTATGCTTGCCTTTGGCCCTGAAACTGGCATTTAGGTACTCTAACAGTACATCTGAGTGTCTTCAGTGTCTAATTTGGGCACCACAATTTATGCAACCCTTTTTGTTTATGAAACTCATAGGCAGTTACATATTTTTAATTTTCTTTTGATGAAGCTGACAATTCAGAGATAATTTAAGCTCTGCAGTGGAGGGAACAGTTATGACCCTATCTGTTCCTTGCATCAGGCCTTCTGGTGAAGCAGAACATATCTTTTCAAAGCTTTTCATTTTGTTAAACACCCAGAGTTGGAGAAGCCATGAGATCCTTAAATAAATTATTCCACTGGTTAATCATCAACTCTTTACTCTTTCTGGCCACAGATTGGAGGACTGATATTTGCTTTCTTATCTTCTGGATCATATGTTTTTGCCACATCATATGAACCCCTTGAAATTTCCAACTCCTTATGATAGTCCTTTTCAAAATGAGTTTCTCCTTCAGAAGGAAACTGTGACTTGTGGTTTTGGTTCCTAAATATATAATATTGTTGTTGGAATAGTTAGAATAAATCTTATTCAAGCAAGTCAGGTTTTTTGTAATACCGAGGTTGTTCATCAGCTCTGTATTTCTCATTATCCACTGTGCTGATGTTTTTGTGTATGCAAATCTTAACACGACTGATTTTATGTCGTTTTGTGCATCGCTGGTCAGGTCATGACTTGAATCAGGCCAGAAGGAAGCCAATAGGAAAAACCAGAAGGATTATATTTTTCATTAGAATTACCTTAAAAAAAAATCAGTCAGAAAGGTTTTAATGAATTCATTACCTGTAGTATTTTTAAATCATAATGAAATCAAATGCCTTACAGAAATCTTTGCCAATGAAATAATAAACTAAATCAAAAAGAGCAAGTTTATTTGACATTTTTTCATCAGTCTGTGTTGATTGACAACATGTATATTGCTATTATTTTAATTCTTCATTGATTTAATCTCCCATCACCTTGACTTAGTTACACTATATCCATTTAACCAGCCAAGAGTTTACTGAAGTATTTGTTCTTCTTAAACAGTTGCACAACAACCAGTTTTTTCCAGAGCCCCTGAATTTTTCCATTTTTGCAGTTTATCTTATATAAAGTGTTTTATCCTATTTAAAGTTAATTTTTTTCCTTAAAACTGTTATTTCATTCCTTTCAGTACTACTGGAACAAAACCTGTTTCCTTGTTGTTGTAAACATCAGCCTTCTTTCTACGAACAGATGCAAATTATCCACTGAGGAATTCCTTCTTTCCTACAGCATTACTGACATTTATATTGTCCCTATCTGGGAAACTTGCCCCAGAACCTGCCCCTAGGACAGAGCTGTTGGGAGTGGAGAGAGGTGGAAGGTCCGGGGGGGGGAATTAACTGCAGCTGTTTCTTCACTTCTCTTGGTACAGGGCACATACTGCGGGTACGATGCGGGTATATGATGGGCTGAGGGGTGGTGGTCCATCATTGCAACCACCCCTGTATCAGCCCATCACCAGGAATCACTTTGGCATCTATGCAATAGTAACAGCACGGCTAAATTCTCCTTTTTTTCTGTTCACTGCTGACTCCCTTGATGTCAAGAACCACCAAATGTCTGAAACTGGCACACAGTTCAGAAAACTCTTTTACTTTTTTTTTTTCCTTAATTGATCTGACACTTAACAGCATTTGCTTCAAAAGGTTAAAATCTGTTCCTATAACTAATCTTATCTTCTCTAAAGCCCCTTTTCTCTAGCAAATGGCTGGTCTGGCCTCCGGCTGACTTTCTGTCTTCACAAATTTCTCTAAAATTCACTGTCTTCCCACCTTGCGTTTCAGCGCGGGTCCCTGGGAAGACTCCTATGAATCCATCATTGAGAATGGCAACCAGGGAAAGCAACCATTTCCCACTCCTCCAGAAGAAAACAGCTCTGCCACATTCTCTTAACGGATATTCTCCTCTCAAGGCAAGCACAGGGCTCCCAGCAGCACTAATGCACACACGGAGGTGAATATTCCCATTTGTGAGGGACCGTAATTGAATCACCATTAGCTTCAGCTCCTGGCGTTGTTCAGAATAGATCGGGTCCTATTGCTTCTTGTTGCTAGAACACAATAAACAAGAGTTAAAGTATTGAAAGGCAGCTTTGTTCTTCTGTCAGACACCTGCCGGACATTTGTTTAAAATATAACTCCAAAGAAGTATTAGAATCTGGCAAAGATAGAGGCCTGAATTAACCTTAACTATAGAGTGGCTAGCAATGCCTCTGTCTCAACCACTTCAAAATCCCCTTTTCTATGGGATTTCTACAAGTGTTTATGGAATGGTTATATCACTAACCCAAATTTACCTTTAAGCTGTGTGAACGTACGTTTTCCTTGTGTTTAGGTGGAAGTTGTAAGAAAACAGGATTGTCACTTCACGTCCAACTTTTTCAGAGAGCACTGATACAAGAATACTCCATGGAGTAAGTGGCTGCTGCTTGATTTTTTTTCCTCTCCAGAAAATAGAGCCTTCCTAAGAAAACTTTACAGACTTACACACACAAAAAAGAAAACAAAAATGTATTTTTATGAAAGCTATCCATCAAATGTCAAGGATAATAATCAATTTTTTGTCACAATGAACTGATAAAAGCTTTCAGTAATAATGTCATGGGGAAAAAAATTTGTGTTGGAACTCGTAACGCTCAGCCCTGATATCAAACGAATTCATAAAAGCTCAATACTACTGTAGCCCTCGGAGGCATGACAAAACACAATTTCTCATCCACAGGATATGGAATAATTCCTTCTTTTTATTTTTTCTTTTTCTTTTTTTTCACAGAGAGAAGCAAAAGGAAAAAAAATCTGAATTTCAAAAAAAATATTACACAATCCTGCTTATGCAGGTGAACATTAGCGATCATTTTGGTCGCCGATATCACAAACCGTTATGGTGATTTCTCTCACATCATGCAAATGGCTGCATAATGTCTACTCCTCTTGGAATGTAAAATCAAATCAGCATTCTAATGCTACAAGCCCGTGATGAGCTTGGAAATAAATATGCAGAAGCGCATGAAAAAAAATATCAAGGCAATCAAGGAGAGCCAGCGTCCTAGCTCGGACTATAAATCTTTGTCTGTTTCAATCGTAGAGCTGGCCGAATCAGTGTAAAATTCGAGCGGGGATGTCATCAATTTCTGTTAACCTCTCTATTCTTCTTTGTGTTGGCGGTGCGGTGATGGATTGGTTTTGTCACTTGTGCTCAGTTCACAGTATGTTAACATGGAAGGGTGCAGTCAGGTTATGAAGAAGGGTTATTACTGTCCCAGCTTTGACCTGGACTTACTATCTTTTCTAGTATCACAAAACCTTACTGTCTTTGGGACTGAGAAGTAGCATCCTTGGAGCTGTCTAATAAAATACACGATTTTTTTACACGATTTTTTTTTCCTCCAGTTGCTTTGCTCTAGTTCTTTCCAGTTGCTTTGCTCCAGCTCATAGGCCTATTCTTTCCTACCATTTTTTAATTACTAAATTAATGTAGGAGATGCTTATTAATCCAACTACCAGTGCAGGAAGAAAAGTAATGAATTACTGGATTACATTAAGAGGAATCTATGATTTGCAAACACAAAAAGATTCATAATTTTACAGTCTCCAAATAATATAGCACTGGTAATAAAACAAAGGTAATATAAACTTACTGGCATGTAGTGAATACAGAAATGTTTCAAGGAGTGGACTAACAATTTTTTCACGTTGCCTTGACCATGTATTAGGTAAGGGTGTTTAAACTATGCTACCTAATTTCTGCGGTGGATTTGATGGGTTTTAGGTGTTCTTCAGTTTTCGTTTTCTGCTTCTCCATGTTGTGTCAATGTGCTTGCTGCAGTCTGCAGTGCACAGCACTAAAACACCCAGCCCTACTTCAAAAATTTGTGAGCTCAACTTTAGGCAACTTCAAGCTCTATTAATGTCAATGGAGCTGCTCAAGTGCTTAAGTTAAGCATGTTCCTAAATGCTTTGATAGAAGATTGTAATAAATCGTAATCCAGAACCCAATGAAATCTTTAGGAGTTTTTATATTGCCTTCAGTGGGCATTGTATCAGGCTAATAGAGCTCAACACCTTGCAGAACTGAGCCCTTAAACAGTTGGCTCATTTCACCACATAAGTGGTTGTTTTAATGGTGGATGAAGTGATCCCTATGTGTAGTATTTAATATAGTGTGTTTCAGCTTGTTAAGTTAGTAAAGTGCTTTGGGATCACTTCAGATGAAAGTTTCAATACGAACACAAGTTATTATTACACTGCCAGAAGTACCATTTTTTTTTGGTCAGTGAAAAAATCACATTAAAAAGAAATGCTTTAAAATGAAGGAAATAGAATATTAATCTATAAATATTCTAGATCTATTTATTTCTTTAAGGAAAAGACAAGTGGAAGAAAACAGCCTCAGCAATAGGTAGTCCTGGTTCTGCAAAAAAGCCAAACAATTGAGGTCAATGGCATTTTGTAAGTGATGCTTTTACACTTGACAAATTGGACCCAGGATATAGGAGTAAATCTGGTCACAAATGTCTGCCACTTCTCTGAGCTGTGTTGGCTGCTTAGAAGCAATTAAATGAAGTGGGTGCTCAAGTCCCATTGAGTGTCCCAATTAACAATTAGCAGGACTTGCGCTTTCAAGCGGTTTTGGAGACCTTACACAATACAGTACTGAGAAGTCACATGAAGGAGACCTCAGTTTCCACGTCCTTTCTATAGGATCTATTTTTAAAGTCATATGAAAAAAAATAATCCTGAATTAAATCTAGTAGAGAACCAAGAAAGAAGCAATTGTTATGTCATAGCTGATATTGCTATTCATCATTGTGCTCAGAAATGTAGAAAGAGCGTAGCCAGACAGCAGGCTTGGCAATCTGACCAAATCCAAACTGATAGAAGTTTCACAAGCAATTTTTTCCATTAAAAATATATTCCTACGTCCTTGTATTTCTAAGATGTCTTGGGATACCAAACTACTATATATTAACAACAAAACTAGAGATAGGGTTGGCATGATAAAGTTTCTCAATGTGGCCGGTTTGACTTGTTTTTTTCCCTCAAGTTTGTTTATTTTTCTTTTGTCATGAATTTAAACAAAACAGCACTTTCAGTGCCAGCTACAGAGACCGCAGTAAAAGCACTCGAGCAAGGATTCCAAAGAAGTCATATCGACCTTGCTGATCAATTTCACCCAGAAAAGACCTACGAGCAGCAAAAAGAAACCCTGCAGATGCTTAGGCTGCCCCTGACCCCTGGAAAGGAGATGTTGCTCCAAAAGTGAAAATTTCTGGACCTCCACATGCTCACATGTACCCCCATGCACTAAGTGCCCCCCCTTAAGCACATAACTACAAACGCAATCCGCCATGAAAAGGCCTTGTGATGGTCTCCAGAGATGTGAATCCTATTAAACTAGTTGTTGTATTGCAAATATTTTTAGCAGGATGCCCATTTGCTGTTCTATTTTGCCTTAAAGGTTCATGTTCTCAATTACCTAATGACAGACAAATTAAATGCAATTTCAAATTTGAGCCTGTGCAAGTGTCAGTTATCAAGTTCCCCAGTGAGTCCCATGAGGCTGCCCACAGCAGTGCTGGGAAGTGCACTACTGTGCAGACATTGCATTGCCTGCTACAAGGAACTCCTATTGAAAGAATAAACACTTATGATTCCTATTTATTATTGATATTGCAGAGTCCAGTGAACTCAGACATGAGATTGGGCCTGATTTAATAGATGCTGTGCCAAAACAAGGAGCTACCAGGGCTGAGTGCCTCTGCCAGACCTTAAGGAGAGGTGGAGCAATTTTTGTCATCTAGAATGACCTGCAAAGCAATGAATCCCACTCTGGTGCATCACTCTTCTGTGGGGAGGACCTAGATTTCACTAAACTCCATGAAACTTTGCATATTGTAATGGGAACTGTGTAACCAATGTGGATCAACCTAGATCAAGTTGGAATGGTGTTCTAAGCACCTTCCTAATGAAATAATATAATTTCATCTATTTGTGAAGAGAGAATGCAAATTAATGAGGAGCCTGGTTAAAATGATTTAGTTTAAAAACTCTAAGAGTTTTTTGAAAATATTAGTCTTATGTTTTCTTGGGCTTTATTTGACCTATAATATCGTTTGCAAGGAAGTATTTGGGTGAAATCCTTGACATGTTGAAGAGCTGTTTTGCATAACCTAAGCTGATGGAGGTTTGTTATTTCCTAAGATCCAATCCTGAGACGCCTGCAGAGGGTCTGGATGTTTTTCTTGATAACTGATGAGCACATCTATTGGCTATGGGACTTGGAGTTTTGAGCCCACATTCAGCTTAAATAAGGAATATTTTCGAATGAGGACTAATTACCAAATTAGCACTTTGCAGTCTTCATCAACATTTATTTAAATCAACTCTCCCCAAAAGCAGAAGGAAAATGCAGAGATATCAGTGAACATAGATGCAAACACTAACACACAAACATAAGCACACAGAATGCCTAATGAGAGGGAGAAAAGTTGCTTTTTAATAATGCAGACTAACTTTAAAATATAGTTTTATGCATGCCAAATTCCACCCTCACCCTCCAGTTTCCCTTTTTTTTTAAAAAAATGTGCTGACCTTGAGCCCATTCTGTAATCAAGGTGTTTGATAAGTCAAGTCCTTCCGAGCGGTAGGTAAAAAGCACATTTTAGAATGTTAAACTGGCAACACACAGGGTGCATTTATAGCTTTAGAGAAATGTCATAGATGTCCTCTAACCTTTTTTTTTTTTTTTTTAGGAATGTATTTCTTGGATGATTTTTCTCAAGGACTCGGGTCAGGAAGAATCTACCCCAAGGGTAGTTGGAGGGAAGAAAAAATAACAAGGCATGGTGGCACCTGGGGACCACAACATTGTTCACATCCTCTGTAATCATCAGTGCACTGCTCAGCTGCTTTGGTAATTTACATAATACCATCCTGACACGTTCACTTCAGTTATCCATCACCATTGGGATGGTGTTGCTGTTTTCCTGCTTTATTTTCTTTCTCCCTATCTCACTCTCTCTGTGCCTTTCTTTCTCTCATTGTGTTTTATGTTTATCTGGCCAAGCAAAAAAGATTGATTTCACATTGTTTCTGCCCTCCTTGTTCAACAAATACAAATTTGGCAAATGATGAGGCATCGAGCGCAGCTAATAAGCAAAAATGCACAGATAGAGATTTTATTCTCTATATTTTAATGAATAGCATCTTTGGAGGAACCGAGGAGGAGAAGAAGAGTGAGAATTTAATGGATACAGAGATGGGGGAGAGAGTTTATTAAAGCTAAATTCTAAGGATATGATGGACTTTATTCACATACAGTCATAGCTAAATCTCCAAGGTAGGGCTGGACACTAAGCTTAAAAAAAAGTTTACAGCTTTTTCCTCTTGAGTTATATTTCCTCAAAAATGAACAAAGAAAAGGTAATATCTCCCATTTTCTATTTTTTTTATATTGCCACGTGACAGATGATTTTGCCATCCTGAAAACTTGATTAATTCCTGCAGTACCACCTACTGAGACCAGATTATGGGCTTCTTCACCCCAGTTTTATACCTCTATACGGCTTTGACTTTACTGATGTTTTTCTTGATGTACATCACTGTAACTGGTATTGACAGCTACACCCTTGTGTACACCCTTGTCTATCACCCTTGTGTATGGTAAAGGACCTTAATGGTAAAGTCACCTTCCCACAGTAAAGGAAAACATTAAGACATTGGAAATTACCACTGAAATGATGACCTGGATGACCTGTTTGTTGTTATTTTCTCTAGCCTTTCTCACACTCTTAGCCACTGATTCCCCAGCAGTGAAAGCCCCAGGTACATTGGCTCCAGGACTTGCCACTGCAGGAAGCTAGGGGACATTTAAGCCAACATGGTGCTTGAGGCAGGAAAGGACAACAGGGAATTCATGACATGCACTCGTATTGGGAAATGACTCCTTTTTTCCATGAAATTATATTCCTGATAAATCTTTACAGGGCAGAAAATTAAGGGCAGAAGTAAAAGAATTATGGTGTTCAAAGCCAGTGTCACCAACCCCACAAAGCCAGTCTCAGAAACACAGTTTCTGAAAATCTTCCCTTCTTGAAAAAAATGGATCTGTCTGTACAAAGGCATGAATATTCCTGTTTTTAAACAGTTTTGACATTATTTATGTAAATAGTAAACTACTCAGTTTAGTATCTCAATTTAGGTGGGAAGAACCTGAGCATCACTTTCTGCTGTATGAAAGCTTTGAGTTCAACCCCTACTATGCTAAAATATTGGGACAGGTAGGTCAGCTGCATATTTGTTGAAGGAGAGATGGGGATGTGCTGGGTTTGGCTGCAGTAATTTTCTTCATAGTAGCTAGTATGAGACTATGTTTTAGATTTGTGCTGGAAACAGTGTTGATAATACAGGGATGTTCTTGTTATTGCTGAGCAGTGCTTACAGAGAGTCAAGGCCTTTTTTCCTCTTACCCCAGTAAGTAGGCTAGGGGTGCAAAGAAGTTGAGGAGGACACACAGCTGACCTCAACTGACCAAAGGGATATCCCATACCATGTGGCATCACAATAAGAAACTGGGGGAAGAAGGATGAAATGGGGGATGTCTGGTGTGATAGTGTTTATCTTCCCAAGTAAACATTATGTGTGGTGGTGCCCTGATTTCCTGGAGGTGGCTGAACACCTGCCTGCCAATGGGAAATAGTGAGCTAATTCCTTGTTTTGCTTTGCTTGCAAGCATGGCTTTTGCTTTACCTATTAAATTGTCTTTATCTCAACCCATGAGTTTTCTCGCTTTTACTCTTCCAGTTCGCTCCTCCATCTCACCAGGGTGGGAGTGAGTGAGCAGCTGCGTAGTGCTTAGTTGCCAGCTGGGGTTAAATGATGACAGGGGACATACAGAAAAGGCTAACAAACTTACATAGGTCTGCACAGTTTATGTTCCTATGCACTAAGTTCTTTATGTAAGAGTATTAATTTGCTTCGTGATAACACTCTGGAAAAATTGATCCTCTGTAAGGTCAGGGTCTTCTTCAGCTAAAGACTTTGCATAAACTTATGGCTTGTGTGCATCAAATCCACGGTATGAATGACTATCTAAAATCCAATATGCAATATAGAATTAAAATATTTTTAATAAGCAAAGCCTTCCCCCTCAGAAAGCTGCCCGTACAAAAATGGAAAAGTATTTACTATAGACTATAGTTACATTTATTACAGACTTTAGTTGCATTTGATACAAGGACCTATCTAAAGGCTCCTTATACTCTTTGGTTCTTCTTTCATACAAAGTTTATTCTGATAAAGAAATACAAGACTTATTGAAGACTCCTCAGAAATGATTCAATTAAATCCTGTCTTCTTATGTATCAACTTTGTATGGCAGAAACAAATTCAAGGCTCTGTCCTGCAAATACTGATACAATGCGAATAACTCAAGAGAGCACTCAAACGATCTCAAGTGTAGGCTCCACTAGAAAAATTTGGCCTTGGCAAAATCAATTTATTTCATGTCTACTAACACTTCTTTATGCTAAGGATTTTTTTTTTTTTTGTCGGAAGAAGGACTTGACACAAAAAATATGTCGCCCAAACCACCTTGTTTAGAAAAGCCAGCATTTGTCTGTGCAGAGCAAATGCATTGGACATTCAAGATCGTCAGTAAGTTGGGAAAATGCCAGAACATGGGAAGATTCTTCTGGGGCCTCATAGAAAAACTGTGAAGATCATCAACCACATTAAACTCTGGGGACCTTGAAACAAGATTTTACAGCAGCTGGCCAAAATACTTTGACCTAACTACAGAGAGCATGATCCTTTCTTTTAACCTTTACAGTATTAATATTCTGTTGTTATCCGATGTGCCGTGCCATTTCTTTGGCACAGAAGATAAAGATGGTATAATGAGACATGAGTACTAATCATGGATTTAGTATTCTGATCTGTTCATGATAGTGCTAAAGTTAAAGGGTTGTAGTTGAACCTTTAGCAAACTACAGTAATTAACTTCCTTTTATTCCTGTTTCAGCTCACTTTTGCATGTGAGATTCAGCCATATCCTTATCAAAACTAAAAATCTTTCAGCCTGCTAATGTGATCAGTTTTAAACTAGGCCTTTTCTATAGGCTTTTTCAAATGATGCTAATTACGGAAAAAATATCTGTGAAATGGGAAACTGCCATGCTCATACTTGGGCTGGAGCTGATTATTTCCAGTACAGCACACGTTAATGTGGCTGTCATCATAGCTTCTGGAATAGCTTCCGAGGTGCTCAGTTCAGGCAGCAATTTATGTTGGTGCTGAGACTACAGCCAGCACAGTTAAAGGAGACCTCCTGAGCTCTGGGGCCCTAAATCTCCAGCCACTTGACATTAGTGAACAACATCAACTCTGTTTCCATTTTGCACAAGAAGAAAAAAAATAGACTTTTTTTTTTTTAATTTTCCTTTTATTTTTTTAAGCTGGGCGAGAGGGATGTTGGCAACTGATACCAACGTGACCTCTCTCTGACTGACAGAAGGTTCATCATCATGTACTATACCTGTCACCTCAGTAATGTATGGAGCCTCAGCTGCCCAGTGATTGCAAAGTGAAAATCCCCATCCCTGACCTATAAGTTGTAACCTTTGGGTGCACTGCATGAAAAGCAGCTTTACTGGCGAGCTATGCAGATGTTGACAAGGTGTGGAAAATGAATATGAAAGAAGATGAGTGTTTTCCAGCCTCTGTATCCGACAACGGCCTCTGGCTGCCCATTTAGCAAAAAACTACACAGATATGATAAAGGAGAAAAAGAGGTCCTTTCTTCCAGAGGATGGCCTGCAAGGAATACATTTCTAATGGGAAAGCTCTTTGGGGTCTGGATAGCAAAGGTTACAGATGCCTTCTGTGTCTTACAAATTATTATACAATAGCTAAAATTATATGAAAACGTCTTTATTTTCTAGATAGTTTCACATTCCCAATAAATTACTTTACTAACTCTGTTAACATTCATGGTCTAATTGTGTATTGAATATATTATTTTTTAATAAATTTACAAAGCCTGGGAAAATCCACATGGAATTTATATCCATAGAGGAGTTCTCATCAAACAACTAATATTGTGCTTTTGTCAGCTGAAAGTTGGAATGGCTCCTATGTATTATCAATTGATTAAAGCACACAGATAGTGAATTCCCAAAGAAAACCAGAAATCACATGAACATTTGGTACTGTTTCATTCTGTGTTCAAAAGGATACTGGTAATGAAGCCAATGAGCTACAGATTTACTGAGACTAGATGCCCATATATTAAAAACGAGCAACAAACAAAAAAATCCCAGCTCAATTCTGGCAGTATCTAATATTACAAAGTTACTTTATTTGGTCTGGATGTTATGATACAAACTGAATTAAAGTGCACATGCATACAGTCCACTTCTGTGTTTAAGGGGGAACCTTTCTAACTTTTTACTGTTATAAAGAAAACCATTAGATTCTGACAAGGCAAAGAGGAGGGAAATCACTTTTATTGAAATAAGAACAAAATGATAGTGTCAGACACTGAATCCAAGAGATAAAATATTACATATAATAAACACGTTACATATGGGACTAGACATGGGCCCCTAGAATTACAGGACAGCAGAAGTTGTAGGAAAACAATGACATTAGTATTGAAAAATAATGGCTAGAGTTCGTATTATGGTTAAGAAAAAAAATTCTGTATTCTTGTTACAGGAACTTAAACATGAGGAAATAAATAGCTTGCTATCCTGGAGTGCCGGAATTTTTGGGTTAGGTCTAAGTCTGCAAGCCTTGCTCCTGCCTGTTGTCTGATTTACTTAAGCAAAATTCCTTCTGCTAGGGACTGGATCACTTGGTGAGATCATGATCTAAACTGATAATGTACAGCCTTCAAAGGCAAAGTAATAGGGAACCATCCAGCTCTCCTGGATAGTCAACATTTCTGCCTTTGAAAATATCTCCCCCTCACTGTCCATTCAGAGACAGGTAGCCAATGTGTTGCCTGGGACTAAAAATATGCTCCGGAAGTAGACACATTTCACTACAATTTGATGTGGTCAGCATTGCTTAGTTAAGCACATAATCAAGGACTCACACCTGCTCCTCCCTCCTGCATATCTCCTTATCACTTTGTAATTCTCTTAAACCTGCCAGCATGGGGTGAAACAGCAGCAAATAAACAACCAACCCCTCTTTCCCCAGCCCAGCATCGTGATGGGTTTTTGTGTAATTCTTGTAAAAATTTTGTAAGCGGAGGATGCCTTGAAATGTTACTTGAAAAGAAACTTCCTTTGAGTTCAACAGAGTCCCTCTACCACTGATTGAAAGATCACTTGTCCTGTTTGACTAACAATTTACTGCTGTAATTCCAGTAACTCTCACTTTGGAGATGAATGATGAACTTATAGCTGCTGAAGTTGAGTCTGGTTCTTAGCTTCACTCCCATTTTCTGGTGACCTTAAGGGAAGACATATGGTCTCCCCAAGAGAGGAAAAAAAAAACCCAAAACCCACAAAAAAACCCCTATATGTTGTCTGAGCAGCCATTCAGGTGCCTGACTTCTTATTTCTGTAACTCACCTGCGCATCCGTCCTAAATTGCAGGGCTGTAGGCTTTACAGGAAGGACTCCGGCAGACTTGTCTGATCAGCAGAGGGAAGATGGTGCCAGAGGACAACATGACAGCATCCCTGGTGGTTGCCTCAGGCCAAGCCACCCTTGTTCCCAGTTGCCCATGCCACAGGCAGGGATGTAGCTGGGGAACTGCAAACTCCAGCTTTCTCCGCCACTGTTATCAGCTCCCCCACGAAACCAGCAGGAGCCAAAAGAGGAGCTGGTGCGCAGGTTGTTGGGATGCAAGGTGAATTTGGACTCCAACGTTGCTTTGTGCCTATGCTTAGAATATACCAAAAAGGTAATCTCTACACCTCAATTCTTTACAAAACGATGATAACAATCCTTTATTTCTCCCACTCTTTGCCTGTAATTATCTATTTAACATTCAAGACTTTTGTCTCTTCCCACGTTTTCCAGAGTCTAGCACAATTTGAACTCGATCATCGTCAGGATCTCTGGACACTACTCTAATGCAAATAATCCTAATGATAAGCGGAATGCCCCAAGGGTGTTGCAAAGCTATCCTAATATCCAAACCCGATTGTAATTTTATTTAGATTTTATATTACTGACTAAGAGCGTTTATCTTCTTGCCATGTGCAGACATGTAGCAAGTGCACATTGGTTATGGGTTTCCAAGATAATGTAGTGCAAACAAATTATATATCGTCTGAGAATGAGTCAAACGCAGCTTGGTTTGATATACCGTCACCTGTGTTGCAATGACTATTAGTCTGTTGAAATAATGAAAGAAAGGGAATAAGGGCTTTTAAGGCCAGTGTGGGAAAGTACCTGTTACATAAACTTCTTTAAAATGCAGGAGAAATTAAAAAATTGTTAGAAGACTGAAAATTAAATACATGTTATCTCCTCTGAAAAAGGACTGTGCTTGCTTTGATGCTAGACCTGATAAATCTGGCCTGACTTCAGTCTTGTCCATGCTCAAGACTGATTTAGATGTGATAGAAACAAATGGCATCCTACTCAGGTTCAGATTGGTCTTTTCTGATACACAAAACAGAAAAAAAGTCCAAACTGGAATCTCACCACTTATCACTGAGGGCTAAATGGGAAAAAAAAAATGCAAATCCTTGTGACTTTTGAAGGGTCTGGCACTATTATCCCCCTGTGCTGGTCAGGCTTTGATCCACATACTAAGGAAGGCTTGATAACTTTGTGAGCACAAGCATTTTGTGAGCACAAGTTAGGAAAACGTGATGGTTTTGCAGGATGGATAATAAATACCTATTTTCTTAATTAACTCCTTTGGCAAAAATTCTGCCTTCACACCCTTTTGCACACGCAGATCCCCCCCGAAAACTCCCTCCGTGTACCGGTTTTGTGCTTTGCCAACTGGACCTGGAACAGGAAGCCGTGTCTGCTGGTGCTCTGTTTTGCTGGGTGTTTTTTGCTGTGGATCCACTCTGAACTGCTGGAATACCTGCTGCTCTTGAGCACAGATAACAAGGTAATGTAGGAAAAGATTTCAAAGGAGACACACAGACATGTTGTCTCATACCTTTTCTGCTCCTCATTATTTAAAGTCTGAGAGAGAGATGTGGGGGAAAAAAAAGAGCTCTTCACAGGTCCCATGGGGCTGCAAAGACATCAGCTCGTGAATATTTCACAAGTGTATCTCTGTCCTGTAACACTGCTGTACAGTTACCTGCAGTTCAAAGGTAAGGACAACAAGCAATGCTGTATATTTCATTATTGTGCCAAGCACGAGAGCTTAATTTCTGCATTCGTAAAATCCAGTGGTTTTTTTTCTTTTCAGTAATTAACTTTTAAGTGACAATGAAATCCTTTTTAAACCTAAATATAAAATAAATTTCTGCTTTCGGTGTGCTACATCTTCTCCACGTCTGGTGAATCTCTAACCTGTCAGCATAGTGAAAAGTTGAAGACTTTGTTTGTTTTAAACTGCATCTAAATGGCAAATGGCAAGACTCTTTGCTCTTGCTCTATTTTACGATCCCAGTTTCAGAATATCGGAATTGATCGTGCTTGCCATAACTTTAGCTGTTGAAGCACATCTCAAATACGCAGCCCTGCCTCAGACTCTGCTATAGTTCTATAATTGAAAATTTTTTTAATGGGATGGCCCAAGACACTGTTCAGAACGTGTTTGCTGTGGTGACTGTGACTGCATAATCTCCGAATTTTGGGAAGCCTTGCTTATTTCTGCTGACAAGAGTGTATTTTCCATCTCAGTTCCCTTCTCTTTTCCTTCTGGCCTCTTGCACATCCCAGAAGGATTTGCCTTCCTCCCTTCAACTGACTCTGATTTCATCAACCAGTTCTGAGAGTGAAAAATTCACAAGAAGTGGGGTTTGTATACTTGTTCTCATGAAAGAGAAAGGAAAGCAGGAGGAAGCACACACAGGAAAAAATGCAATAATGAGCAAAATGCAAAATACAAATTGCTTTTACCCATATTGACTAGCAAACAAAGCAAAACGGCATCAGCATGCACTGGAGTGCTTTGTAAGATACATGTTGTTAAAGAGCCTTGTGTTTTCAGTTAGCTGATTCTGTAATAAAAATTGTTGGTACTGGCAGCCTTGCATCATTGTTCTTAGCAAGAAAAAGCAATTTGGCCTATTGTTTCCAGAAACAGTTTTCTCTTATAAAAACAATACAGTTGTTTAACCTAAATATAAACACATATGATGTCAATAATTTTATATACATTACAGGCTGTTACATGGTCTTTAACAACTGTCAGTGCTAACAGATAAATTCGACAGGGCTTGTTTTGCTCATTTATTACCCAGACAAAAAAAGTGCCATGGCTGCTGCTGGCTCTCTGTGCTCTCTGCAATGGTACAGGTTGCTCTCTATGGGCACCAAAATTTGGCCTTTGAGAGGCAGAAACGTGTCTCTGTAGGACTAAATGTGCTGCTGCTGCTTGCTTTCAGTCTGTCTGCCTGCTGCCAGTGATTCTGGGGAGTACGTAATGAGTGCATTAAGGGTTGGGATAAACTATGAACCAAAGAAAGGAGCTCTTTTCTCATCAGGGCTCTGGAAGTGATGCCCTCATTGGTCTCAGTCAAGTCGCTTTGTTTTCCTGTCCTAATTTACTGTCTGTGGAATGGCGATGTTAATTTTTAAATCTGTCACAGGGAAGACTTTGATATTGAACTAGTTAATGTGAAAGCTGTACAGCTCTCCAAGCCAGTTGTCAGCTGGAGGTCAGCAGATTATTTGGACAGTTACCTCCTGACTTCTTTTTTATAAAGATTACTCATGCACCAGGACCTCAGGTTTTCTCCTCATAAAGCAACAGGATGGTAAATGCCCTGATGACCTCGTATCACACCCGCAGCTTTAGTCAAACGTGGCTGAGTTGGAGGGGATCTTCCTTCATGACATCCTTGCACTCCTCGCTGCCCTGCACCCTGTCACATGGTCACCACACAGATGCTGGCTATGTTTTGGGAAATGACTACATCTGCATGGGTCGCTGCTTGCTGGCCACTCCAGGGTGAGCCTGGCTGATAGAACGATGCCAAAAGGCACATTTCTGGTGTCACCTCTCTATTTTAGGAAGAAAATGGAGCCCCTGAGAATAATGGGGATCTGACCACACTTGCACCAACCTAGCATTGCAATTGGGCATGGTGGCTGGAGTAATGTCATTAATGAGACTTATAAAGCCTCATTACTTATAAAGATCAGTGAGTGCTCATGTGCTTATGCCTCCGAGAGTAAAAGCACGTTGTTCTGGTAAAAGTGACAGGATGCAGTATGAAATTACTCCGAAACATGCTCATAAGTCGCAGTCGCACAGTTTGATCCCCTCTTTCTCCTTCCCCCAGCCAACTTTTCCTCAGGTGGCTTTCACGTGTGTTTTAACAGCAAATCATCAATCACTCTGCGTGTATCAAACCCAACAAAACTTCAGCTCAGTTTCTGTATTATGAAAAACATGGTTTTCCCTGTGATTTTTACTTAGATTAGTAAGACTAAAATTAACAATTAAGAGTTTCCAGATTGTAACTAAAACAGGCTTACCGCATCCCAGATTACATCAGGAGACTGTGCTGAAGGTGTGGGAGAAATGCCTTACAACTTCTTTAAAATACCTCACTTAGATATCACATAACAGCGTGGCATGGTAGGAGTTAACATGACATTAATTCTATAGAAAAAGATAGGAGTTGACTGTTTAATAGGTTCTGTTTAATGCTAGGCCACACAGACAAATGCTTCTGTGAATTATCTAGAGAGCTGTTAGGGAAGGAAAGATATTAATTGGTGTGATGCAAAGCGGGAGGGACACATAAGAAAGGGAAAATGAAAGGGGAGTACAGAAAACCGCAGTTGTAACTATCTGGTTGATCTGAGCATTATTTTGGACGACTCATCATTGCAAAGTCTTACTTTATTGGTTGAAACATGTTTGGGAGTGCTATTGATTTTTTGGGAAAAGGATCATTAGTCTTTTATTATAAACTCTTGATTTATACTACTCTCGGATCATTGGTTCCTGGGGGGAATCTGGAATTGATTGGTTGAGCTCTAGGTTTTGGGGTTTGTTTCGTTTTGTTTTTTTTTTACTTTTTTTCTCTCACTCTTCTTGTTACCTCTTTCTTTTCTTCTTCTTTCTTCTTTTTTTTTCTTTTCCTTTTTTCCCATCTCATTTGTCTGATGTGATCAATGAAGGGATTTTGAAAGCTCCTATTCAAAAGTATGTCAATGTTATCTAGCTTTTATTCATACCATTTAAACACAAAAAAACCAAACAGTTTTATCTGCAGTCAGTACTTTGTTTGAGAACCTGAGTCTCTGTCTTCCGAGCACATTTCTATCTGGCCAAATCCTAATCACTGCAAAGAGGTAAAGCCATGCTTACACAATGCAAATGGGTCCCAACTACCTTATGGTGGAAAGAATTTAACACAATGTCAGTGATTTCGGTCAGAAGAGATCCGCAAGGTCATACAACTGATCTCTCCTCCTTAGAGAACTATTTCTAAATGAATAAAGAAATAATCTTAATGTCTTATCCAAAACGTTTTAAAGTATGATAGAAATACTAAGGAACTTCTCATTCCTGGTAGCATATTTTTCACCTCCAACATAAACTTTTCCTCTCTCTGATTCTCAACAGCTGTTATGGTGAGGAGGAAAAGTCCATCCCCTCATTGGAAACTCTCACTACTATGAATTTTATAATTCTGAGTAATTTTCTATCACTACTTTAAAAAGGCAGAGGCCTTTGAGTAAGGATACCCAAAACTATGATGCTCTTGGCAGCAGTCTTGGTAAGTGCCCAGCGTGCTCTGCTGTGTGCAATTCAGGAATCACTGTGAGCAGTGGCTACAAAGATGTGGCAGCCAAAAACGAGTGGAAGTTCAAATGTTGGATTGCGGCAGAGTAAACATGATGTGTGAGTCAGTTCAGTACAATGGATGGCAATAAGTACCAGGACACCGGTCCTTATGATCATAAGGTTGCAGCATCCAGGCTGTTCCTGGAGTTCCTCTTTTCTTGCCCATTCCTAATCTGGAGGAAAAGAAGGAGGGAGAAGCAATCTCTCCAACAATACCATAAACAAATCATGCAGAATAATGATGTAGGCTCTTCTCTGATGCATCACTCCACTTCCTTTGATTCTGATAGTCCTATTAGCAATGTTGCCATTGCTGTGTGATTTATTTTGGGGCTTCATGTTTGCAATTGAGTTGTGCAGCGTGCGGCTTGCTATGATCTATATTAAGGGATATGGTTGAGTACATCTGAACAGTGTAACCCTATGGAATCTGGACTCAATGTGTTGTAACTTACATATCTTCTTCTGGAGAATTATATTACAACTTGATTTGATTTTTACCTGATGTTTCACCTATTAAAATGAGACGTTTAAAAAGGAGGGAATTTGCTGCTGCTGGCTTCTCAGAAAAGATCAAGTGTTTCTGTAATTAATATGGAAGATAACAATTTAAAATAATGAAACGCCCATAATATGTTTCAAGAAAGCAGCTTGTTGCTGTAATTAGAACTAGAATCAAATTGTTCTGATGGCAAACACCACGTATTGAACTCCATGAATGGAGCAGCTTCAGCAAGTAAATAACACAAGTGGGAAATAGCAGAAACGGCTACGTGATGATGTAAAAGGTCTTTTCCAGCTAAAATGATGATACAACTCTGTAATTCTATGACATGGAAAAATAAGGCTGATGGGAAAATCCTGCAGTTGAGCTTTTTGAGGCCCTGTCACTCAAAAAATGAAGTACACAGAGTCTTGAATTGCTGAACTGAGGCAGGTTGGTGTTTATGGCAGGGAACACGAACCTGCGATCGGGTCCTGACACAGTCACAGATTTCAGATGGTGGCATGAGGACAGTCGCCTTGTCAGGAGATTGCAAGGTGTCATTTCCACTGCGGTACTGGTACATGAGGTGAAAATTCATCTCCCGTTCCTCTGTGTCATTCGTTATTGTTTCAGTCTGCCCTGGAGAGCAAAGACAACCGGCCTGCCCTCCCCACTTATGTTTCTTCCAGCAATTTCCCTTGTGCGCCTCTGCAAACATTGGCTATTTACCTTGTGAAAACCTCACTTGTGAATCTGCCTGTTGGCCCAGATTTGGCCTTCTGCTTCTGGTGGGTTTGAGCTGTTGATTGGTGATTTCTCAAATCTTCATTGCGATGATGAAGTCTGAAAATGTTGTCTACAGGATCTCAAGGTCTCAGTCTGCTTTGGTTTACCCTGGGCATTGGTTTCTGTGCTGCGTTGTGCTGTAGGAGACATAAGAGAGATAAATGTTACATCTCTGCTCTTTCAATCTGCAAAATCTGTGCTTATTTTGGTAACTAATCTGCATTTCAGTGGTCCAGAAATAAATGAGCATAGAGGTGGAATAAAGTTTGGGCCTGTGACAGTGAGCTGCGTTGCTTGCTGAGGAATTACTAGACTAAAATGAAGAGTGCAGTAACTTCTGGAGGTGCAAAACAGCACCCAAAAGGAGCAAAACAAAACAAAATCTTTTGATACTGTTTCATTGCTTTGGTTCCTGTTAATTAAGAACAAAACCTTTGTCTGAGATAGATAATGGAGCTGGTAGGGCAGGTCTAACCCTCTGTAACGTTAGAATACATGGAGATCCAGATAAAAAATGTTGCTTTTACTGGCAGTTAAAACCTGCTTCAGCATATTATACTGGAGGCTTGGCTGAAAGGAATTGCCTCATTGCAAATTTAGAGTAGCAGAAGGATTTTATTTATTAATTGCTTCATATGTTTTAAAAATAGTCTTTAGCATCATGTCTACTTCAGGCTAGAACATTGTAACCAATACAGAGAGTTCATTATTGGTAAGCATTTGCTTGTATTAGCAAGAGCATATGTGTACTAGTACTACAGAAGAGAAATACCTGCTTTGGTTATAGCAGACTACTTCTGCGATGCATTTGCTTTTTTTAACTACATTTTCCAGACACAGCTTAGGATATTTGAGAGATTTTGATATTTGTAAAAGGTTTAGAGCTTATTTTTAATGAAGTTGTGGCATGTTTTTACATTTCTTCTGTAAGTTTCAGTTTTTCCTTGGGCATTTTGGCAGCTGTGATAAGGGCAGACCCTGTCCAAAAGTAAGCAGTGGCATTCCCAGAACTCTGTCCTGCTGGGCTGAATCTGAGGGATACAAGTGAAAACTGAAAACCCATGGTCACTGAGAAAGAGCAAGGTGCTTAAACCACAGGGCAGAGCAAACATACTACAACTTCTGTAGGAAAACAAACAAAATAGGTGGCAATGTCATCTTTGAAACAGCTTTTCAGCTTATTCTTGCAGGCTAATAACTGATGATATGATAAAGTTAGCAGGTTTCCCCTGTTTCTGTTTTCACACTAAACTATTGTTGATGTAAAGTGGTAACGGTAGCTGAATTCCTCCTACTCCATCCAGGTATTTACTTGCTAAATGGCCCTTGTCATCGCAGTATCCGAATGCCTCTCACACACTAATGGATTGCATCCATACGCTCTCCAGTGAGAGCAGGGGAATATTAGCCCCATTTCTACAAATGGGGAAAAAGCTCACAGTGATACTCTCCTCTATTCTCCGAGTGTATCTCAAAGGAATAAGAGAAACTTCTGAATTAGCCTTCACACCTCGACAGGAACTCAGAAGGGAGCTCTGTCACAGGCATCTCTTTAAGGGACAAATAGCCCTCATTGTGCATAGGGTAGAAATGACTTTTCTGAGGTTACCCTGGAAATCTGTGACTGAAGACAGGATGGAACCAAGGTCCCCTGAGTACTGTATTCAGTGAGGTTATCTTTCTTTCTATAATTTCTATGTAACACTTATTTAGTTAATAACACAATTTTTTTTCTGTTTTTATTTTTGAATGCATTTCATGCTCCAGCTCATTTCAGCTTCTTCCAGCTTAAGAAAGTCTAACATGTATTTATAAAGCCAGACAATATATAATGATCCTGGAGACAATATTGTTGTCCATGATGTATGAAGCAGAAAAAACAGAGTTTGATTTTCATAAGCTCTAATGACCCTCCTGGGCAGCTGGAAATGTACATTGTTTGAGATAATCAGACAAACTGATTCCATTATAAAAAGATGTATTGTTTCTATTTTATGTTTTCACAAGCATTTTGTCTAATTATTGCTGACATTTCCAGCCATATTGTGAAGTTTTTCAGGGGGAAAAGAAGGAGTTTATCTCCATTAAAACTGGAAACAAACTGATGTTAACTGTTTTTATCAACTGAAAACACTAAAATCAAATGAAATGCATTAGAACAATTAGGAAGAATTATAGTAAAGTCTGTCTTGCCTATATATTCCCTGTGAAAAAAACCCAACATATACCAAAGATTACCATCCAACAGTATGAGTCTGTTGTTCTTAAAGAGCACCCTGAATGTTTTGCATTAAGTTATCTAGCACAGGAAATCTGCTGGTGTTTAACCCTTTTGTATTCCTAGGTGCTGAAACGTGTTTCAACGCTGAAATATGGATGCAGACAGATGATGAGCAATAATTTAGGATTCAATTATTATTTGTTTTGTTAGTTATCTTTATAGATAGATATAAATATAGATATGGATATAAACGTCTTGGGCTAAAATACCATACAGCACTTATTGGCACTGAAATACAGGGCTTTGTTTAGTGTTAGTGGTTTGAAGCCAGGGATACGATGTTTTCCAAGTCTTTTTCTGAAGTGCAAGTTGACTCAATAGTTATTGACTAATCAGCATACTATTGCTTAATCCCATAGAGTCCATAAATCAAGTTGAGAGATTGATCGCAATGGCATCATGGCAGGGAAGAGCCCTGTTACTCATTTGTGTTGCTTGGAGATGAATTCCCATGTCTCAGAGCTCACACCTTCCTGCTGGTGCTGGTGCTGGTAGGTGAGATGGAGCCCTTCCACCACACCAGTCTCCACTGGGACACAAGAAAACATACTGCTATCAGTAGCTCAAAAAGGGACCTTTTGGTACTGTGGCTTCAAAAATAAACTAATAAACTATAGTCTGACCTCTTCTGAAGCTGTCAAGGACATATCAAGTTATGTCCTCAGATGTTTATGGTCAGTTGTTCAGTCTGGTCCCTGATCCTCTGTAAAGATCAGATCTTATGAACACATGATTTCTAAGAAATAGTTTTTCCTGGGTTTTTCTACTGCTGTTGTAGGAGAAAATTTGCTAACAGTAGTTGATATAAACGCAATATGCTGTCCGCTCAAAAGTAAGGACAACCATTCTGACTGGAGTAAATCTGCTGAAATATCTATTCGTGAGACCCTGGCCCAGGTTGCCCAGAGAAGCTGTGGGTGCCCCCTCCCTGGCAGTGCCCAAGGCCAGGTTGGACGGGGCCTGGAGCAGCCTGGGCTGGTGGAGGTGTCCCTGCACATGGGGGGTTGGACTGGATGAGCTTTGAGGTCCCTTCCAACACAAACCATTCTGTGATTCTATCATTCTATGATCTATTGGATCTAATCACTGCTCTTGATGTTAGCTGTAACACTGCCCATCTGCTTCAAAATAGCCTGTGAGCTTACTGATCCCGAATATTCTGTAGCTCTTGCAGTCAAATGCAGTGAAAGGAAAAGAACAGAATCTGTGTGTCTTGAATGCTTTGCCATGTACCCATAAATCGTGCAAAATTTCCATACATCTGGGTTACACAGGACACACTGGACTGAGAGACAACACAGTTGAAAAGATTGAAAAGTTGAAAGTCTGGTTAAAGTTTAACTTTTTGAAAAACTTGGGGTTTTTTGTGTTTTGGCTGAGGTTTTTGGTTGTTTTAATTTTATTTCTCATAGTAAAAAGTTGACTCTGGCTTATTCTTCTACCAGGAAAAATGGAAACAAGTAGTGTACTTTTAATTAGGCTTACTACTCTTGGCATCTGCTCAAGTGATTTCAGAGACTTTTGACAACTGTAGTTCCAGGTCCTGGGCAGTCTGTCAGGTCCCTCTATGGGGGACTGGAGAGGATCGTTCCTTTATAAGTGTTGATAGATAACTTTTTACAAGATATAACTGAAATGTTATCATTAAAGGATATCTAAAAGATTCCATTTTATCATTTCTGAATATAAATTGCAGAAAAAAATATCCCAGAAACTGTTTGACATCTTGATTTTTTTTCTTGATTTGTGACACAATCAAATGTAAAACCACTGCCTCATCATTTGGGATGGGTATTTAATTTTTTTAAATTAGCTGCATAGTGAAAAACTGAAAATGGGTCTTGATTATTGAGCACGTTATTATTTTTTTTTCTGTATCTTTCCAGAATTATATTAAAACAAAACCCCAGAGTTGGGAAAGAAAAGTGGTAGAATGTAAAATTACAAAAGTAGAAGGCTAATATTTTGTTCCATGTTTTTGTTTTCTGCCTCAGGAAATCTTCTGTGTATGAAGCACAGTTTTAAAATAAATAAAAAAAAGATTGTTTCTTTGAAGACAGCAGACAACACAATTTTAGTAAATATAATATTTATAGGACCTTGCAATTAATTTACAAAAATTTTACATCAAAAATGTATGCTGATGATTTTAGTCTTTAGGGACAGCAATTGTCTCCTCAGTCATGTTTTCATACACTAAAGGCAATTATTGTTGCTTCTAGCTGTAATAAAAAAATAACCGAAACAGATAGAAGTGTCTTGGTAGAAATTGAGCTGAAACTCCCACTGTGGAAATAATCAGAAAATTAAAAGCTCTGCAATCTTGCAAATAACATTGCAACTTAATATTATTGGAACATAACATTATTATCTCTTTTTATAGGGAAAACAAACATAAATATGTTTTCAAACAACACTGATGTTATGGTTTCATTTTATTGGCTATTGGAAATGAAAAAAAATGATGAAAAACAATAACTTTTTGGAGTTGCATATCAAACAACCGACTGGGAATTTGTGGAAAATGATCAGCAGTGGCAGGATTATATTTCTGCTGCTCTTAGGTCAGCATCTTCTCCACTGAGCTCAGTCTTCACAGCACCTATGAGATATGGCCCATCTGCCAGCTGACGGGCTTTAAACTAAATGTTAGCCATGTTTGGATCACTTGCTCTCTTATTAGCTACTGTTATCTTCACAGTCTGAACAGGACAATTGAAAATTCGAAACAAGGAAGGCACCAATTAATTTTTGTGTCCAACTTTGCCTTAGTGTTTAGTCTTCATTTAATAAGTGGGGTACCTCTTTGCTTTGGTTTTTTTTCCCCTAATGATACTCTTGTATGACTGATGAGCAGCTGTCTGTGCTTTCCTGTCAAATACAGATAAAGAGGAATTTACAAGACAAAAACTTTTCTTCCTTAAGAATCTACTTTTGGGTCTGTTTCTGCATCCATGTACACTAAAGTACCTCACTAGCCACAGCGGATGGACTCCTGATCTCCTGGGTGTGTGCAAGAGAAAAGTCATAGAGTACCCCCAAATCTCCATCACTACTGTATTTAGTAATTGCTCAAAACCCTGGGAGGAAGCCACACCACCTTTATGATGGTGCCACATGCTAAATTTGAGATTGAGCCCAAAATAAAAATCACCCAAACCGTGGCCTTTGTTGGTGCAGCTATTTAAAAGTGAATGCAGACTGAAGTCCCATCCTACCAATTAGTGGTAAATGTCGTGGGTCATTTTGTTCACCTATATCTGTCTCTGGAGAATGGTTTTAAAAGAAGTCATAATTCTCCTTCCTGTCAAAACCACACAGACTTTGGGAGCAGAATTATGTGAACAGGTTTGAGAAGCAATAGGAACCAAACCAAAACTCCATTTGATCATCAAACCAAAGACAGACATTTTGTTTCAGTATTTCATGAATACTGCAGTAAAAGCACCTCAAGGTCCACATAAGGATTTATTAAAGGATAATCCAAAGGTGTGGATGATCCCACATGTGTAAAATATTGTTTGAGATCTCTCTCTGATTCAAAGGGCCATGCCACATTTTTGCCTTTACCCTCTGTAAACCAAATGCATGGCTGCATACACAAGCACCTTCATGAAGATATGCACACATAAGTATGTAAACAGATTTTATTCTAGTTTTAACTTTTTTATATTAATGGATCTTACTAAAAACAAACCAATACAGTGCCTATGCAGGTAAGATAATGAAAGAAAGAATAAGCCAGGTGGGAAGGAAGTCAAGCTACATCACTTAAAACAGTGCTCCAAAGTGGTGAGACTGTGAGCTGGGGTAATGGCAGAGCCAGGATGTCCTGAGAAGTCACCATCCATGTTTATGTTTATAAATTTGTAAAGGGCCAGTGTCAGGAGGAAGGAGCCAGGCTCTTCTCAGTGACAGCCAATGACAGGACAAGGGGCAATGGGTGCAAGCTGGAGCATAGGAGGTTCAACCTGAACATGAGGAAAAACTTTTTTAATGTAAGGGTTACAGAGCATGGTCCAGGCTGCCCAGAGAGGTTGTGGAGTCTCCTTCTCTGGAGACATTCAAAACCTGCCTGGACGCCTTCCTGTGTGACCTGGTCTGGGTGATCCTGCTCTGGCAGGGGTTGGACTGGATGAGCTTTCGAGGTCCCTTCCAACTCCTAACATTCTGTGATTCTGTGATTCTGTGATCCATCAACTGGAAGGTACCAACCTTCAGTTGAAATGCTACTGCCTGCACACATGCTTTCAGTTTGCAATTTGTGGTGTCTGGGTTTGCTTTACTGCTGGGAGGGGAAAGTGTGCCCATGTGGTTGTCTTATCTCAGTCCACAGGGGTGTAACTTCTCTCACAAGGGTGGTAATTGCTACCTTGATTGTTAGTGGTCATAGAGACATTTTCCAAGAATTAGGATCAGATAGAAATCCTTCTTACAGTAATGTTCGCTGCCTC
>NW_010202644.1:161599-179368 GCF_000695765.1 Mesitornis unicolor | reverse complement strand
TACAGGAACATATTATTTTTTGGGGGAAATCAAGGAAAATTGACTGTTTATATTGGCTCCAATCTTGAAAACATAGAATTTCCAAGGATTTCTAATACTCACAGAGGTTTCTTACATGAGGAGATTTTAAATAAAAATCAGCAGTGTAAGTCTAAACCTGCCACTTCTGGAGTGGGAGGATCTGGATTTGAGAGGAATGTAAGAATGTAGGCAACAGGGAAGATGCAGATGGGGTGCTGCTAAGAGACTGTGGACAGAGTGAGGAAGAAACAAAAAAAAATCTGGTGCAAGTAATGAGTAACAGAAATACAATCCTGTCACCTTTTTGTGGACTTCAACATTTTCTGAAGGATGTCCAAACCTACTCCTAAAGCAAAGACAGTTTGGGAAAGGAAAGGAGTATCTTCTATTCCAGGTTTAATTTCCCTGGCAATACCTACAGGCATCCCTATCTAATATCTGACAGCATCTAGCATCTAAATATGATAGATAAGAGCCTGGCAGACAGGCAGGGGACTCCCTCCCTCTGTTTATTCATGTGAAATTGGGAGGAGAGAAAAACCTCCACAGGATTTCTGACCCCCTCTTTCAGCTCCACCCCTGTCAAAAGCTGAAACTAATGAGCTGGAAATAGGAAATGTGCAAAATAACTGACACTTCCCTATCTGAACTGCATTCCTTAAGAGTTGTTTTTTTTATTACTAGATAAATGCTTTGACATGTGTATTTATGTGAAGTCTGAATGTGATTTAGATACCAACTACCTGCTGAGCTAAGAATATTTGCTTCCTACTTAAACCAATATGTTTATTTAAGGGATCTTTAAGTTTTAAAACGCCCTTGGCTTCCAGCTCCATAAATGGGTAACCTTTGTATGTGGAATGCATTGTGCACTCCATTTGTTATTAATATAAAGTAATATTTTCCTTTTTCTCCGCTCCATTCTTTTCTTTAGGAGCCCTTTTACTGTAGCAGGCTCATGTGAAAAATGTCTATATACATGTTTGGAAAAGGATGGAAAAGGCTCATTCTCAGAGTTTCTTCTTAGAGATGATGTCCACCAATCTTGCTTAAATAGCAAACAAAGGGGCTTTGTTGCTCTTGCGGCGAAGTATTTTGAGAGGTAGGACATTTCTTTTGTTCTGTGTTTTTGTGCATAGCACAATAGGGCTAGAAGTTGTGGATGCTGCTTTGATATAAAGAATAAATGGCAATGTCAGTGTGCAGACAAAACAAACTAATTCATGATTTTTTAGTTAAAAAGGCCTCATAACCAAGCTCTCTACTTTCTTGGGTGAGTTCCTTGACTCTCTGCTCCTTGGTTATTCTCATTTAACTCAGGTAAGGCTTTGCTCAACTGAAGCTCTGTTTAAAATCAATGGAGAACTTGTGTAAAAATATACAGGCCTGGCTCTAAATGTAAAAAAAAATGTTTATTTTTACATTAAAAGATAAAGTACTATTTTCAGGTCTTCTGATCAGGAAACGTTAGGAAAGCAGCCAGCGGCGAGAAGGCTTGGTCATGATTTGAAATTTCCAGCCAAAATCAGGACACCTTTTTCATGAAAATTCATCTTGTAAATAAAACCATCAGTATAATGCAGGCTAATCCCTGCTAGAATGAGGTCCTCTGAATGCAGATGCATAAAACAGGATATTTGGGTTCCTGTCAGCAGCACTACTGACACATGTGCTCAAAGGCTTTCACTTAATGTATAGAAGAGGTCGGCAATCTGCAATGCAAAGTTTTGAAGGCAATTACTCTTTCTTTTTAATTTGAGCCCACATTCAATTAAGTGGAGCCGAATTGCTCACATCCTTTCAGCCAATTAGTCACAGGCTTAAGTTTTTGTTTTGTTTGTGCTTCTTTCCCTCTCCCCCCAAAAAGAAATATCCAGTCCTTGGGCTCCCTAACGAACATAACCCAAACTGTCAAAACAAGTTTCCGGGTGTTAAGGTTTCAGACAGCGAGCTCTAAGCACCAGATCCACGGCAAAGCAGGTGCACCCTTTGGAAAACACATGGCATTTGGATTTGGGATCTGGACGAACCACACCACAGCCTTGGGGTGACAGCAAATAGCATGGCATGGAGCGGGATCTTTGTGCCAGGGACACAACGGCATTCACAGCTGAGCTGAATCAGATTGAAAAGGAACTGTCAAGTGCTGTGCCTGCCATAATTAACCTTTTTCAGGTTTCCTTCCCATCTTTTAACCAAGCTTCCTCACAGGCTATTATGCCCTAAAGCCCATAATGATATAAAGCTGTGATGATGGAGCACTGACCTCTCCGCTCTGCTTGGGTCTGACCCATAATATTTTGAGTAGTGGAGACCTGAGCATTTGCTAATATTTTCATACCTTTGTGAGAAGAAAAAAAAAAGAAAAACCCTCTTGACTTGTCTGTTACATATTTCCACAACAATGAATGTTAAATGATATTTATTGGGGTGGGGGTGGAGTTCCAGGGCTCATTTTTAATATAATGGTTAGTGTAATAATTCCTGGAAACTGTTCCCCTGTGGTGAAATAATGAAAAGTAACTGAAAGGAGCTGCAAGGGCAACTTCTGAGTGAAGGATTATTTTAAAGTATTCCTCTCCTTGTGATAGCTTCAAATATTTGTATAATAGAATTTGTTGCCCCATCTAGAGTTATAAATTATAAACTTAGCTATAGCAGTATCTCTGAATAAGAGTCCTTAGGCTTATGTACTGAGTCCACAGTAACAGCATGATATTGAGCAGGACATCAGTAAGAGACACTCATTCTAAAGCAAATATTTCACTGGTATCTGAATCCGTGAACTGATTAAAAAGATAATTTGCAAAGATTTCATATAGAGGGATTGAACAAAAGAGGTGGGAGGGGAGTCAATATTACGTTTTTTCTTCCAAATTTTTTAAAAGAAAAAATAAAAAGACAACCTGGATGACAAGGCAAGGTCCTTAGGTACACACAGGATTGTAAGCCACTAATTCCAATATGACACATACTTAAATTCCAATATCATATAGCTAAAGTTAGCTCAACAGCCTCACTGAATTGGACCTAGAAAGCTTAAATTCTGTAAAAACTCAGGGTTGTCCCAAAAGTACACTATAAAAGAAGTCTTTCAAAGTGAACAGAAACGCTAATCTGTCCATTGAGTGTTTGCTGTTGCTTATAACGTAATAGTTAATAATACTTGATTAAAAAATTGGCATTTGCTATTATAGTCTTGAAATTCACACAAACTGTTTGCCAGAGCCACTGCTGCTGTTCTATAACAAACCCCCTTAGATCTGTAACAACTCCATTCTCCCAAGCTTTTTCTGTAAGGTGAGTTCGGAAAAAACCCTGCTGTAATCACATCACACCACTTTTTAAATCCCTTCTCCAACTCCTCTTACCATTCCATCAAATAAACCTGCTCGTTCTTACCCTGGGCTTGAGCTGAACTCCACACCTGGGAGTAATCGCACGCGTGCCCCCATCCCCATCCCTGTGGTTGTGCCAGTCCGGGGTGTCAGGTATTCGCTGTTAGTGATTCCCCCTGAGCTATTCCCCAGCTTCCTTCTGGCTCCCAGAATTAGCCAGGAAAAGCATCGCTATAAAATGCTCTCTTTGAACCCACTCCTAGCGCGGTCCCTGTATGGAGCTGCCAGCTAATAATGTCTAAACAAATGGCCAGGAGGAATTTCGGGATGAAGCCTTAATTCCACTTAATTTACCAGGGCATTCGCATCACTGTCACAAAGATTTTCTTCTTGATCTTACTGTCTTGCATATATGTCTTTTACAATAATTCGTCCGCCCTCCCCCAGCCCCTCAATCTTACTTCTTTTCTTTCTAATTGTTTTTTTCTTTCTTTTTTTTTTTCTTTTACACCCACTTACTATATCTGGATGCCTTCAGCATGGCTGAGGCTGCCTGTATTAGGTCTTTTTATGTCTTCCCCTTTCCCTGATGGATTTAATCATAAATAGCTATTTCAGAGAATATTTTCCCTAAGAAACGCACATGTCGAAGGATAACTTTGTGGCTTTTGATAAAGGGACATTGCTGTGAGCTGTAAAGGCTTCATGAAATCGGGAGGGCTGACAGCAAAGGCCTTTGTTTTACTGCAAATATCTAAGACCACATAACTGATATATGGCTGGCTTCACATATGGCTTGTCTTTCTTGCCAAGTCTACTGGAAGACAAGAAGACTGATCCAAGAGTTATTTTTTGCATGTGCTTGGAAGTCCTGATTGCAGATTCCTCCTACAGTAGGGGGACACTATTTCAGTATCAGCTTTATTGCTCCATGCAGAGATTTTTACATCTTTAACCCTATGTGCTGCGGCTGGCTTTAAAACAGTAATAATAATTAAAAAATTTAAAGAAGAGCCAAATCAAACAGTTAAAAGTACTTATTCTTCTTTTACTGTAATGGGCAAAACTTCCATTCATTAAAAGGGACTGAAATCCCACCATGGTCCCTGAAGGGCCGTTAAAAATGACAACTTATTTTGATAACACTCTTCTTAAACTGGTTGTGATACAATATTATGTGCTTTGCCTTCCCCACTGACCCTATAAGTGCACCTTCTGGGTCAGCCCAGTGGTGCTGGGGATGATGGGGAAGATCTGACGCACGTTAATTCCCTCTGACAGCTCACGTCCTGCGTATGGGAGGATGCTTCATGGTTTTAAGAGCTTTTCTATATTATCCATAGCACAAATAGAGCACTGGAACAGGCTGCCCAGAGAGGTTGTGGAGTCTCCTTCTCTGGAGACATTCAAAACCCGCCTGGACGCCTTCCTGTGCAACCTCATCTAGGCGTTCCTGCTCCGGCAGGGGGATTGGACTAGATGATCTTTTGAGGTCCCTTCCAGTCCCTAACGTTCTGTGATTCTGTGATTCTGTGAATAGCTGTTCACTGCTTCTCCATGTCTGGACCACACGATGAAAATTTGGGAAACAAAGCAATTTAGTCGTGTTTTTATTTTTTTCTCTCTTGGTTGTTGTTAATTTCATTATCATTTTTGTTTTACTTCACCTGCATTGCTGAGTGAGTTTTGTTAATGTAATCTTGGTAGCAATTGCTTTAAGGTTGTCATGCCAAAGTGTGAGGTGTGAAAAAGGATAAAGAGCTGTGACCCAACAAATAACACCAAAAATAACACAAAGTTTTTTGTAAAAAAAAATTATTCCAAAGAATAATAACTTATTTCTTATAGTCAGATTCCAAAGCAGATTTTCTTGCATTTGCATCCTATTACCTTTACTGCTGTGTGAGTATGAGACAGACTGGGAAAGACTTGATTAGATTTTTCAAGACTTTTCCTTGGATTGAAGGAAATCTCACTGATGTGAGCTCCTTAGCCACTCCCTAAATACCCCACATGGGTCCAGTGTTCCTAAAATGCCGAGCACCCTTCCTAGGGCCCATCTGTTGGAAGAACTCCCCAGAAAAATGCACAAAATATCCATTTTTTGCCCCTTTTCACTGATGGACAAGTGAGCTTTGTCCTACAACATATGGGAATGCTTCTAGTTACCGTAAGTCACCTACTCTGGTGGCTCTACACTGTGGTCCTTAAGGAAGGACCATATGTTTGAAAACACTCGTAATTTAGGGTTCTGCTTTCATAAACAGCACCGGGCCACAGCCAAGGCTCCTGCAGTGACACCTAAAGACCTCGTGTGACTGATGCAAAAGGTCACAATGTCAGTGGCAGAGCTGGCAGCAGAGTCCAAGATGCCTTTCATCCAATCTAAACACAGAATTATAAATTAAAATGGAGATTTATTTTATTATTTTTTTGATGGAGAAAGTTACAAGAGGAAAGAGGCACTCTCAGAAGAAGAAATGGAGAGATGGTGGAGCTGAAACTAAATGCTATCACACGTGAACTTGAGCAGCAGGAAACACAGAAGACACTTAATGTCAGCTGCTGTGGAGAAAGAAATCTACAGCCACTCCTGAAGAGGAGGACGTACAGCTCTGCTTGGCAACTGCTGTGAGAATTGCTAATATGTGTAGCTGGCTGAGACAGGAATGAACCATCTTGTTGGCACCTTTTCTGTCAGGGAAGGCAATAGAAGCCAATATAAAATGGATTAAGGGGAATTAAATTACAAGAATAAAAAAACCAACCCAACCAACAACCACCAACAAACCAAAATATGCAGAAACAATCATTCAGAGGCACATTAATTGAAATTTCTCATTTAAAGGTGGGTGTCTTAGTGTAACAAGACTTAAGGACAAAGATTCTTGACTCTGCTTCCCCACAGGCAGTGAAGCCAAGGGGCTGCTCCATCACATAGGATACCTGCATCACTGCTGTCACACCCTTGTCCCGGGGAAGGAGTTAATTTCCTTGCCAGCATCTCATTGAAAACAGCTCTATCCAGAAGATGTCCTGCATACTGGCTGCCTGGGAAGGACAGAACACCTTCCTGAGGTTACCCTGTACATGATTTATTATTTACTATTGTTTCTACAGAATGAGATCCAAGAATTTTTGGCAAAGGTGGGAATGGGACTCACAGTAAAATAAGGTTCTTGTGAGAGAGGGGAAAAGATAAAAAGTTAAGGTTTTGCCTTCACTTCATGCTGCATTTGTCAAAATACACCTATGAGTTCTAGATAAAAATTTCAGCTACCCTTATTATATTCACATACTCTACAAATTTATATTGCCTCTTTTTTCCCAAACACTGATATTGGAAAATAAAACCAAAACAACAAACCAACCTTTTACTAGCTCACCAAAAGATTTTGATGCAAAGAGCCTACATTAAATAAGGACAGGTGGTTAGTACGCAATTATGTTCTTAAAGGAATTTTGGCTTGATCCTACTTTCCACTCATCCCCCCTCCTCAAATGTCAGTTATGGAGGATGATGCTTATTTCATCTGATTAGACTTGGAATAAGTAAATTGATATTGCATCGTTGTTGATTTTTTCCCCCTTTTTAATTTGAATGCCTTATAAAGTATTACATGTTATAGTTCATTAGGTTCTCATTGATTGGACACTTATTAGCTTCCTAAGCCGGTTTCATTGTTCTGCTGCTGTGCTTTCACCATTTGGTATTCGGCAGTCTGCATAATGAATAAATTACTGTTGAGAGAACGGACATCACCATATGGGGGTAATTTGTACTTTGACAGAAGGACAGGGCTCCTGGACTGGTCCTAAAGGGAAGCTCTGCAATCTTCGAAAATCCCTCTAATTTTTTCAATTATTTACTTTCAAAAGGCCTTTTCCATCCCCAGTGTATGCAGATAGGAGCTTTGAATAGCAGCAAGCTGGGGACCAGGCATAAAAGTTCTAATTTTAATTGCAGGGCTTCTTAGATGCAGATGAGACAGTATATACACTGATTAACACCTTCGTGGCTAAGGGTCCTTGTAGGCACTCTGGCCTCTAGGAATCCTGTGATTATGTCAGCTATTTTAGACCTTGGGTAGTTCATGCTCCTTGCATACTGTCAGAGAATATGGGAAATAATTTTTGGAAACCTAAATTTAACATTGGTACTGACATGTAGCTGCTATCTGGTCATGCAGTCACACATTTTTCCACAGGAGAAAAGAATACTGTAACCTTAAAAACGAAAATAATTTATTTATTCTGGTCTTAATATAGAGATAATATGTACTCCATACCACACAGTTATATCACCAAGTCCTTTCTATAGATAAAAGTCCCTACTTTCAGAAAAGCAGACAGAAAACTATGGTCAAGCTTGGAAACCATAGCCCAGCCCTAGAAAAGCTCACACACAGTGAATCTAAGCAAACACTTTGCTTTCATTTGCCCTTTGCTCACTTGAAGCTGCCTACTCAGTCCCAATTAGACCTGTTCGAGTTCTAAAAGAGTGCCTTTAGAAAGAAGATTTAGCACTATTTTGAATAAAGTTGTTCTCATAATAATTTCTAAACTTCTTTGAAATGTTTTTTCTTAGTTGAAGTATCTTCATTTTGTGTAGTTCTGACACTGTCTTCCTAGTTAACATACTGAGGATAAAAATAAATAGTGAGCTAAAATATCTGAGCTACTACATATCGAGCAAGTTTTCACACCAGCTACTTCATGACATCAGAGACATGTATTTTAGAGGAAAATCTCCTTTACCTATAGGATGATCTCATCTTTCCATCTAATGTACTTGGCAGGCTAAAGATAGCCTTCTGCTTTTCTCTGCGGTTTAATTCCAGCTTGGAAGTGGGTCCCAGGTTCCTCCTCACTCGGTGGTATCCCAGACGGTCGCACATGCAGCCACCCTTGCCTCCTGCAATGACAAACCGGGCTCTTTCCTGAGCACGCAACTGGTAAAATTTGAACTCCAGACTTTGCTTTAGGGATGCTTCGGAGCTAATTTTGATTACTGAGTCTTGATACAGAAGGAGAAAATGTCTCTGAAGAGTGAAGTCACCCATTCAACCTTTCAGTTCCCTGCAAATTGTCCCGACCAGTTGCTCTATCCAAAGGAGAATACTTGTGCAACAGCCTCATTTCTTTCCCCCCTTACCACTACCCAGACCACCAGCAACAAGGAGTTGGCAAAGCAAGTCTGTGCAAGCAATTGCTTTAGCTCTTCTTATAAGCAAGAAGAAATTCTCAGAAATTAAGAATTGAAGTGTTTAATTGCCATCTTTTAAACATGGGATAATCCAGATTGACCCCAAGTGTTAATACCACTGGAGCATGATCAGAGGGAGCAAAGCAAGCAACCCACATTCATATCCATAAGCTCTGGGTGTAATCCACTGCATAGTGAAACAGAATCTATTCAAGACTGACATAAATGACAGCAGGGAAAAAAAGGAATACATATTTCCAGCCAGACTGGCCACTCTCCAGGCGTTTAGTAGCTGATGTTCTGTGGCTAATACCTTATTTACTACCCTTTGGTTACTGGCAAGCATTGATGATTACTTGTATTTCATGGTCTTGACTGAATTTTCTTTCCAGGTAAACAATAAGCTTAAAAAAAGCAGAGTAAATAGGAGAAAAAACCACAGAGGACAATATGGGAGGCATGGAGTCCTACAGGAGTGGTCTGGATCCAAATTCTTTGTCAGTTGGTGCCTTCTCTCAGTCGCTCTTCCAAAGATCTCCCATTTGCTGGCTAATGCAATTAAGGGCTGGTTCAATAATTTAATAACCTCACTAAATGCTATGGGCATCGAAGTTACAGGCTGTGATGGAGCAGTAAATCTACACTGTAGATAGACTCTGAGAATTTGACCATGAGCCTTCTGGTCAGAAACAAGAAGTAGGTGACCGGCAGCCAGAGGTAACCCCAGCTACCTTGAAAATCGTGGAGAATTTTACCTGCATTCAGAGCTGCAGATTTAACTTTTTAGGCTAACTTAAAGAAACTATAAATGCTTCCTTTCTATCTTTAAATACCAAAGTAAGTCTGATTGAAAATATTGGACATTTTTTTTAACACTATAGCCATTTTTGTTAAAAATGAAGGGAAACCAAAGAATTCAATATTTTCTATAAAATATCATTTACAGAAAAAATAAAAGGGACCTGGTGTGGCTATATGGATACAATATTTGTAACTTTTCAGAGATCTGTTTCTTATAACGTGAAGTGTTCCTTTACATTCTTTGTCTGTCTCTGTGGAGTTCAAAGCTTTCCTAAGCCTTATTTACTGGGGGTAAGAGAGACATAAGTAAGCCCCTCAGCTGTTGGCTTTTGCACTCATAAAGCTCTGCTTTAATCCAAAGTGCAATCCTTGTGCAGTGTGTGGAGGTGATAAAATGAGGAGATGCACTCTTGTGTCATTACTGGGTCCCTCATAGTGGGTACCAACACAAAGTTACCAGAGCAATAAGCAGGTCCAATACAATTTATACAAGAGAAGATCTGAGGGTGTGAATTGCAAAGGCGTTGTGAATTCATTAAGAGATGAAGTATGAGAACTGAATTTGGGAGACAGGTCGCCCACATTGAACAGGTCTCCCCCATACAGCCTTATCTCATACTTTAAAACTTTGATGCAGCTGTCTGCATTAATATATTCTTTACTGGAAGAATAGAAATTTAAAATTAAATTAATATCCCTACTCTCTAATGTTCAGAAATTATAATAAGAAAAACTAAACCTTTTGTCAGATTCTTTCAGTTTCTTATTGCTGGAGCAGTTCTTACTAACTCTGAGTATTGCTTAGAAAGAGGATGATGGATTTTTATAAAAGGTCTGTCCACAAAGGAAATATATAATTGTATGGGAATTTTCTCAAAATCTCTTTTGATTCTTGAGTTCTTTCATCTTAATATTCTGCTTTATTTATATGGTCTTGCAGATATTGATTATTTATCAGTCACAGCTGTCTCTTCTCAGTTTCTAGGATCATTACAAATGAGAGGAACATAAGACACTGCTTACATAAAATGACCACACTCCCACACCACAACTGCCTTCAAACTGTATTTTAAATTTAAACTAATTATTAAAGTCATATTAAGCTTTCTCTTTCTTTTTATCTCCACAAATATTTGGCATGTTTCTGTCCCAGGTGTTTCTATAGGACACATTACAGCAACACAGAAAATAAATATTTTTTTACAGACCAGAGTTTAAACTCTAAAGTAATTGTTATGGGGCTCTCTCTTCTGGACATGTTTTATTCTAGAGAGGAACAATGTCACATCAATGTTTTAAGGTCATCTTAATTTGTGCCTGGGCAGGTGGAATAGGAGACTTTACTGTTCCAAATACTTCAAATCTGAAATTCCCCTAAATGTGGAAATGCTAAGGATGGGAGATTTTTATGTTTTTGGGCAACTGGCATGATTTCACTAACTGAAACTTCAAGTTATGTCTTTAATAAGAATTTAAAACCTCAATTATAATGTCATGTGTTGTGGTAATACATCATGCATTATGCTATATATACAGACCTATCTACTTGTTCTTAAAACAGAAAACATTTTGATGAATCTTGAAGCTGCTTGACCTGAGCAACATTGCTTGTTAGGAGGCAGAATCTGTATCTTGTGCTAAACCAGGTCCCAATTGTAGCATTTGAAGAGATCAGATTGCAGTAAAAAAAAAGTATCAGTGTTTTACTACAACACAGAATATCCTGGGCAAGCTAGTAATTAAACTGTTAATGGGATTTCCTGTTTTTCTGAAATGAAATGTGGCATCTGATCTGCAAATTATGAGTAAACTCTTAATTAAGACATGAGTATGAGCACACAAATATAGCTGATAGACATGCAGCGGCTTTTGCTGAGAATCCACGGGTTTTAGTTTCACTTGCTGCAATAAACTCAGATCAGAGCAGACAATGAGAAACATGACCTCCTCTGCTGAAGCAGTCCATTTCTCTCTCACAGATTATGCAGCATTTTATCAAAGATTGTTATCAATTTTTGCAAGACAGAGACCTGACTTTGGCAAAGACTGGATTGCATTAACTGAAGCCCTCACAAGTGCCTCTTCTGTAGCAAACTCTACATTTTAGGGTCAGGGGTGAGCTCTTATTTGAGTAGGAGGAAAATTGTTAATGAAATTTTGCTCAGTGAGCTGTGTCATCCTTTATTCTTGCTGTGCTCCAGGCAGGTCCATACTGTCAAATATCAGAAGAGGCTGGAAATGAGTGACACATGTCTTCAAGACCAGAAATGACAGTGACCTTCCAGCTCCCTTTTACTAAGGAGCAGGGGTGCTGTACATAGCTATTAAGACCAGAAATGAACCCTGACGTTTTAATAATCTCCTGTTTGGTTCTTTACTGCTGCTAATGGCTGTGGTTCAATCTCTATTCTTAGTTTTCCCAGCACAAACTCACAGCAGTCCCTTCCAGGACATAAATCCAGATTTATGCTGGAGTCAGTGAGGGCAGGAATGGCCTGGTCAGCCCCATCATTTGGATTGCTACATGTGCTGAATACTTGGGAGGAAGCAATGTTCTCATATCCTAAGGAAGAGAAAATAAGTTGCCCTTTTACCACTGTGTTTGAGGCCAGAGACCATCACAGCTCATAGCCCTGGGCTTGGGTTTTTTTTTTTATTTTCTCTCTCACAATTTTGTCTTTTCTCTGTGACAGTTTAATTTTTCAGTGCTGCACTCACTTATGCATAATATCATCCGTATGGAAATGATGAGCCAATTAATGGAGGTTTCAGACATTGCAAATGAGTAGGGATAGGAGGAAGAAGGAAAATTGTATGTTCCGGCTTATTTACATAGAGAGAAAGAGTGAAATTGTTGGATCTTCCCTATCTCCAGCCCTGCAGGACAGCATGGTTTACAAAACACCTGCACAAGTTCAAGAAGACAGCTAGAACAGTCCAGGCAGAAACCTCAGACTGAGCTTGGTGCACCAAGACAAAGAATAATGTACATTTTCAGATAAAAGGAGGCTGAAACAAGAAGAAATGTTCCTGACTTACAAGTCTTGCTTGAGCACAGGCAGCTGTTGTTGGTTTGGATAGAAGCCCTTGATAAATAATTTTTTTCCACTTGCATTTAGAATAGATGCAAGCAGTTATGTTGTGTTGTGTTGTGTTATGTTATGGTATATGTGAACTTCACTGCTGTTAACCTTTCCCTGATTACATTAAAAATTAGGCTCCTGCAGCAAGGTGCACATGAAGCTGTATGTTAGAAGTTGAAAACTAGTGCAGAATGTAGCAACCCATTGGGGAAACCACAAATCGAAGTGTGAGTTGGTGAGGATAAAATGGCTCTGCCCATGTCTTTCTTTGCAGTTCCTCTGCCAGCAGCTGTGAGATCAGCTCACCAACCAGCCAAGCTCTTTTCCCCTTGACAACCCCTCTGGAGCATCCTCATGGTGTACAACAGGGAGTAGAGGAGGACTGGAAGCTCCTGGCTTCATGTCGGTGTCTGTGTTGCTCTGAAGTGCATTTGGGACAAACTGTGCTCTGAAACCCTGGCCAGAGACTACCAAAGTGTTCACAACACTTTCTTAGAGAGGGAAAACAACTCCTGTTGAGTTTGAAGTTTGAACATGAAATGTTCAATATGGTGCTTTGCAAAGAAGCCTCTGTGGAGACCATAGGTGTTCATGACCATCCTCTGAAGAGAAGAGGAGAAAGGGGAGGAGGAAAAAGCCAAAAAACTTGGAAAACTCAAGGGAGTGGCAGAGGACCATTGCCAGGACTTAAAAAGTGGTATTTTGCTAGAAAGCACCCCATCAGTGTACCACTTGGCTCTGTGCTTATCTCCAGGGTGGCTTGGTCCTGCAGTAGGTGCATATACAGTGACCCAGGCTGGGGTATCCCCAATGGACAAGACCCGTGACTGACCTATGTAATGGTACACATGTAATGCAATGTAAGTATGTAATGTAAATACAACGCTGCAGCCCATAGCTTTCCAAATAGTGCAGAACTCTGTGACACACCACCACCTCTTTGCTGGGGAAAAAAATAGTGAAAGCCGCAGTCCTGCTGCTATTAGGGACCAGTCTTTGGCATAGGACTTTCCAAGGAAATGCTTGAGGTTGGAACTTTCTTTTCCCTGTGGTTTGCCAGAAACCAGAAGCACCAGTTTTGCAGTGCTGTAAGTCAGGGATGGACGAGTTGAAAATGGGATCCTGGTGACCCAGGGTGCCACAGCGGAGAGCAAAGCTGTTTGGTGTATGGAAGGGCAATTTTCTGAAAGAAATAAAATAGCATGTGGGCTGGCTGCTTGGACTTCTGGTCAAATTTTGGTTACGGTGTGTTTTAGTTGCAAAAAACACAAAACATAGAATAATATTCTTTTGTTTCTTGCTTCTTTTTTTAAGTTTGTTGTAAGTAAACTAAAACACTAATGAGCAAAATACAGGAGTGTTTTCTCATTTCTATGTGACCTATGAAGTGCCAAACCGTCATATAATACATTATTTTATAACAATAGCTATCTAATCACTTGCAAAATTGATGAATATACATAGACAACATGGAAGTCCACCTAAGAAGCTAATGCCTATCAGAAATTTCTTCGGAATATGGAAAACATTTTGCTACCTTCTTTTACTCAGATTTCAATGGCCCTGGAATATTTTATATACTTTTCTGGAAAGCAGCTCCTTTCCTGAAAGTGTTACATCTAGCAGCCACAAGATTAAGTCCAAAGGGCAACCATAGGACTATAATGTCCAAGATTCACTCTTAGAAATCAGCACTGAGTACTACAACTGTGTTCTAGAGCAGGTTTATGCTGATTTTTTTGTCCATTTACTCCAGTTAACACTCATGTACATGATGTAGAAAGACTGCTATGTGACTAATCTTTTTTTTTAATGAGATCTGGTTGTTTTCAGCTTTTAGTAAGAATGAATTTCCTTTGTGGGATTTCTTGTTTACAATGACCCACTGCTACTTCAGGAGAAAATGAAAAGTTCTGCTTCTATAAACTATTTTCGGAAACTAATTTTTTAAATAATCAAATATTTGAGGGGATAGTGTGAAAAGTAAATTTAGACTTTCAAATGTAAATTTTATCCAAGTAACATCTTTTTGAACAGTAAAATTATGTTCTGTTGATTTTTTCTTTACTATTTGCAAGATTGTAAATAGAACCTCTGTAAGACAAGACCAGGTGGAAGTCATAACATAAATAAAATATTAACCTAATTAAAGTGTGTCTTTTTCAATCTTGATAAACCTTGTGAGGTCTTACATATGAGCATGAAAAAGATCCAAAATGTCTCACGGAAGGAATGGGTGCTAAGATTCCCAAAGCGATCCTTTTCTAATGCACCAAATATATCTGATTCCAGTTTAGTAAATATCAAGACCCGATCAAGCACGTACTAAATTTGATTTTAGTGAAAGAAGCTGAAAGTAACTTTTTAAAATAGACTTTGCCATTCTTATTTACACTTTATATTTGCTGCACTGTTTAAAACTTGGCGTGTTCTTTAACCATGATTTCAGATAGTTTGCTTGCTCTGGTAGCGCTTGAGAAGACCAGAGAAGCAGCTTTAGTTCTCATATATTGCTATGTCATTTTGAACACATTTCATTTCCCAAAGCCTCTGTGCAAAGTGATAGTTGCTCTCCTTGGGAGAAATTAGTGTTTGTTGCTTTAATTTTTGGTGGGAAGCTGGCATTCTGTCATTTCAGCTCATCATATCATTATGCCTGTAATAATGTGACATGCTTAACTGCTGGCTTCAAGCTGAACATTTAATGTGGGGTACACCTACAGTGTTTTTATTTCAGATAGCTGCATTCAGTCCTCAGAGCAGCTTTCTCATCTGGAAATATAAAGTCCATGGTACGCACTTTTTTTCTGACATGGGCAGATTTGTTTTAACAGGTTCAGAATATATCAAAATGTGAATGACAGCAGGACAACCCAACTCTAAACTTAAAAAAATTCAAAGGTCACTATGGATTCTCACATATGTGTGAGCTGGTGTGTTTGCATGTGTGTTTCTATGTGAAAAAGATGTAAGAAATAAAACCTTAACTCTTGTAAACTTTGTTACAGGGGTAATTTGTGATTGTACATCCATGAACAGTGTATATATGTTCAATTGTCCTGAAATTCCAGCCTGTGGATATGTCAAAGAATCTGACAGTCTTTTTGAATGGATAAACTCAAAATATTCCTTACACAAAATCTCTTGTTCCCACTTTCTTTCTTTCCTTGAAATTAGCTTGTACTAAATTCCAAGTATGTTCAGTAATCTGCTGATCAGGAATTATTTTAAGAATGCTGAAAATAACACGAATGTTTATTACATTAATATTTCCTATGTAATGATAATAGGAAAATGAATCCTCAAACACTTTCTCTCCTAGAATTGGCTCTGGTGAACGCATAATCACATCCCGAGCTTCCCAGATCTCTGTTTGCAGCTGCTGCAGCACTGAATCGTTGAGAAATCACTGCAGAAGTTTCAGGGCCAGAACACAGCAAAAGGCATCCATAGGCAAAGGTGTGTAGTCTTACAGTGATTCAAATTAATTTAGGGCTATTTAAATCAAGAGCTGATTCCCGTCTAGGTTTGTGCTTGCAGCTTGGATAAATATCTGCAGCTGGCTACATTGCTTCATGGAAAAGTGCTATGAAAGAACAAAGGCATCAAAACATCAGAAAAACCCTGTAGTAGGAAAGCAGAGATGTTGTGCAAGTCTTTAGTTGTGATCTTGCAGTCACCGCTGTTATCTTTTTAATACTGCAATAGCAATCACAGCCTGTGAAAGACACACAAACTCTTATGCTCGGTTTCTGTTCAAATACACGTTACCAGACTTGGGTGGTTTCATGAACTGAGGTTTTTCTCCAGGCTGCTGCTCCAGGTCTCTGCATTGTGCATCCCTCCCAACCTCTCCTATTTCTGGGAGCGCTTTACAGATGAAGACCACCATCTCCACCCCATCACTATATGACCTTTCCTTATCAACACTGCCATTTGCTTTCAGAGCAATGCTAATTGAGAGATCTGATTACAAGTTTTTAGTTGTTAGGAGTCACAACCCCATAAAGGGTGATAACAAAAGAGGAAAAGCACAGGCTCCCACACAGACTCTGGTCCAGGACCCACCTGAAAGTATCTTTTGGCTTCATCTAGCTGAGGTTCAAAGCATTGGTTTATCGGCTTACCTGGGCAAATGTATCCCAGCTACTTTAAAAGTATCTGAGGATTATAATCCCCTCATATCTATTTCTTGAGTTCTGCTTTAGGAGCAGATATAACACTTTTGAGTTATTCCTCCCCCCCTCCCCAATCATGTTTGATTTGATTAATCGAGGTTGAACAGTAGATTAATACTGGAAGCTCTTTTAAGTAAAATAGTTCCTATATTAATGAGATCCAGTCCAGTTCAACTTAAAAAAAAAGAACATTTTTTTTTGTTTGAGAAGGAAATGTCCTTTCTCCTGTTATTAAAATGAATGAGAGCAGTGAGATGATTTTTTAAGGTTTTTTTTTTAGCCTGATTGACTTGGATTTTGCTCATCTATGGTAGGTTATGTTTTCTCATTGTAGAAGCTTTTTCCTGGTAAAATCATTCCCTTCACTAATGAGATCCATCCTGATATGACAGGAAGACAGCTCTTAAAACACCCACCGTTTTCTCCCATTCATTTGAATAGCAGCAAAGGGACATCTTTTAAAGTAATTTTTATCAGCGAGATTGGGCTGAATCTCATTAATAAAGAAATGATTTTACTCAAAAGAGCCTTCACAGTTGAGCTATAACCCAGATTAGTGAGATCTAGCCTGATTATGACTTTATAAGACATTGTACTTCTGTCATTCAAAGCAGCTACGTCGAGACCATTGATTCAGTAAAGGCTGTTTCAGAGGGGGAGGTATGAAAGGTGAGGAAGGTGTCTGGAGGTGTATTTCTCATCATTTCAATGTATCTTGAGCACAGAGAGCGAATTCTTCCTTTTGTATATTAAGACTGGCTTTTGCTACATGTATTTTTGTTTTGCAGAGCAGAAGAGGCTTGGGTAAGTGCAAAGCGTGCCAGAACGCTGCTGTTTGACTTCACCAGATATTTGCATAAGCCCCAGTCAAGTACCCACTTCTCTCTAACTTTGTCTCACAAAAAAACAGAACAAGCATATTGCTTGTCAAAGGTCAGCCTAAGCAAGAATGTCTGACGTTTTTGTTTCAAAATGCGTTTGATTTTTTTTTTTTTAATTTCGGCAGGAAGATAGGAAATAATTGATGAATGAGAAAGAAAATTCCCCTCAGCAAAAAGAAAACTCTGAATTGCTGAAGCTCTAAGTGGGCTAATCAGTTTTGGCACAGTCCAGTGCTGGAACTGGAGGTAAAAGAGTTTGCT
>NW_010202644.1:143348-161568 GCF_000695765.1 Mesitornis unicolor | reverse complement strand
TAGGGAAAAAATAAGCAGTCCCCATAGTTTCCTTTTTAAAAGTTTTTAGCAGATAAAAAAATGGTTTTTTTTGCAAATGGGTAAAGATTCTTTCCCACAGGGACTTTTCAGTCATGTCTCCATTTTTAGATACAATTTTCTTTTGTCATATTTTTCTCCAAAGGAGAAGAGAGAAGGGAGAGGTAAAAGGACATTCTGTAAGATGTTGTTTGAAATTAAACAGAAAATAATTTCATAGAATTATAGGGTTGGAAGGGACCTTAAAGCTCATCCAGTCCAACCCCTGCCATGGGCAGGGACACCTCCACCAGCCCAGGCTGCTCAAAGCCCCATCCAACCTGGCCTTGGGCACTGCCAGGAAGGGGGAATCCACAATTTACCTGTAGTTGAGATTTTCTTCTTAAAAAATAGGAAAATATGGAGTGAAAAATCTATGAAAGACTTCATTTAAAAAGCATTTAATCTTTCATTGAATCAAAATTCAAATCTAACATTGCAAGCAGCTGTCATGGCAAGTAAGTATTTGGGAACAATGAAAAATGGGTGCTTTTCAAGTACAAGACCTCCATCACCAAAACCAGCCAGCTGGGCGGAACCACTTCATTACCTTTGGCACCACAAAATCAGGGTATTAGAAAACTGGGAATAATTGCCTTTTTATGTTAGGCTGTATTTGGCATGCAACTTCGGTGCAGTTGCCTATTTGGACAGTAAGGAGTCTGCATCTCCAAAAGGAGAATTCACCCAAGCTGGATGCACACTCCAGTCTGTGCAAATACTGCACATTGAAGGAGAGAGTTAAGCTAACTAACAGGGAAAGATGTATTTCAGATGAATTGTAGAAAGTCATAGAATTCTGAGCTGTGTAAGATACAAAATACAAAATAAAACATTTCAATCAGACCTATATGAGTAGTTGTTTTCTTGGCACTCCTACACCAAGAACAGAGGTTTGCAATAAAGACCATCAATTTGTTTCCACATCATCGTAACTCTGATTTTCTGACATTTAATATAAGCAGCTTCATTTTCAGATATTGCCTCCAAAAAGTTTCTGGAGACAGAGCTGAAAAACTCAACACCAGCCTTTCTTGGGGCCAACAAATTTTTCTGTATGGCTTCCCTGGTTTTATTTTCTCAGGTTTTAGAAAGACATAAGGATCTATTTAGTTTTGCTTTCTTCTTTGCACATTTGTGTACCTCAGCAGAAAGTTCATATGAATTTGCACCATCCCAATCTGGTAGCATTTTGCCCCCACGTGCTTTTTGCACAAGTACTAAGAGCTGCAGTTGAGAGCAAGGTAGTGGTGAATTGAATGATTTTGAAGAAAGGAGCACAGAAAATTGCTACCAAATTAGATTCGACAGTGCCCTACTCCAAACTGGCAACGTCTGTGTGAGTTAGCATGGCATTTTGCCTGAATATTAATGGACAGTTAGCAAACAGCTGAATACTCTTAGTGGCCCTCAGTAGACAACTATATAGGTCGCCATGCTACTAAAATGTACTATACTATATAGGTCGCCATGCTACTAAAATGTACTATAAAGCTTGCTTCTATTTGGGATAATGAAAGGAAGGTACAAGGGCGAGAGGCATCCCAGCACTTTACTGGTACAGGATTGCCCAGGTATCAGGCAAGCTCTGTTTCGTACAGAACAAATTATATCGGCATTTAAATCACCATAATCTCAGTTAGGACAGGGAATGCTGAATATGCTTGATAACACCCAGCTCGCAGAAACCAAGCAATCACAACAGAACATTGCAACATAGCAGGGTGTGGCAAATAACACCAACAAGGCATATCAAAAAGAAGTGGTGACATGTAAGCACTTTTTCCACCCTTTGGGCTATTGAAGGGGGCTTTTTCTTAACCGTTTTCCTAGAGGCAGCTAAAGCTGAACCACAAGCAGCTGCATCAAGCTGGAGTAAGTTAAGAGGGCCTTACTCTTAAAGCACTGCACACCTTAAGGAGGGACCACTGTTATCTCAGCAAAGCCTTGAACAATATTTTGAAAAGACCATATTCACAGAGACAGTCTCTACCATGAGATACAGGTGCTATTTGAAACCTTATGTCAACAAGGGTGGCTGAAACACCAGCTGCCCACACCCGGGAAAACTTAACCAGAGGTTAAAACAGGGATAGATCACAGAAGGGAAGGAAGAGTCTGGTCAGAGTGGGCTTCAGGTGCTGCTGTAGATTGTGATAGAGATTGAAGTTGTAAGATTGGAGGAAAGTTAGGGAAGACTTTGTAGTTCAAATAAACTGCATTTGAATAAGCGTAGGCAGTGGGTAGCTCTAGTGTTGTGTAGCAAATCAGCTCTAGCTTTGGGGTTAGTCACTGCGTGGCTTAGTCCTTGCATAGCCATACTTCTACCAACGTGTCTGTGTTCCAAAAACTGCCATGTCACATACCCTGTGGAGAATGTGGAGTCTTTGCAGGGATTGTCATAATTTCCTATTCCCTTCAGGAGGGCGAAACACTATTTGTTTTGCTATATTTAACACACCCCCTCCCTTGCCCACTTAACTTCACTGTGGCTGAAAGATTAAGCCTGAAAATTTTTATGAGCTCACAAAAAAATTAAAAATTACAGTAGGGTCTCAATGGCTCAGATTATTGGTGTTGTACACTCTCATTTCTTAGGTGAAGATCTCTGTTCTGTCTAGAGTTAGCACCGCAGAGAAATAAGCTGGTCCTTCCTGTGTGCAGCTACACATAGCCACATTCATTGAAGAAGAGACCAAGAGCAGCTGAAAAGGGCTCTGGCAGTTCAGAAATCGAATGCCTTTGACTGAAGGTTCATAGCACCTGCCTGCTTTATCAGCTCCTCCTTTCAGCACACACTAAATTCAGTCATGCACTGAAAAGTGAGGTGTAATATTCTACTGCCCAGTCTTCTTAGACTGCAGTGTCTTCGTTCAGTTGTCAGTCATTTCTGGGCTGTGCCAAGCAGTGAAATAGCAGTCTTTGAAATATAATTCTTAGGATATTTTTTTTTTCCTCTTAAGCAAGTTTAACTTTATCTCATAATAATGTTTAATGACGTCCCATTTAGTACTGTTCCCATTCCGCTTCCATCAGCCGTCATTATGAATGCCATGTTGCATCTCAACCCTTCTGCCTCTGGAGCTCATGTCAATGCCAATATGTGGGCATTGCTAAATACAGAGAACGCATGAGAATCAATCCAGCCAGCACTCCTCTGCTTCCCCCGAATTCGTTGTGTCACCTCCGCCTCCAGTGACCGGCCTTGAAGAGCCCCTAGGTAATTCTTGAATGCATGGCACTGCTGCCCCCAGGCTCCCCACGATGCAGTGGTGCAATGTACCCGCTCTTTTGTGTGTGTGTGTGTGAGAGAGAATAGTTGTAAGCCAAGCAAGAAGAATATGCCTGATGTTTTCATGAGTCTATGAACATTTGATCCAGAGGGAAGGTTCACATTTTCCATCTCTGCTTTGTAAAGTGGAAATTTGCATGTCTGGGCTAAAAGAGTTACTTTGTTGTGAACACACTGCAGGCAGTAATTAGGGGTAGGGGAGCCGTAAAGGCCAGACTTGAGCGAATATTGTAAAAGAATTGGACATTAAGTTGAAATTTAAATAGTTTTCAATATAGAATCTTAACCCAGAGCAGCGCTATGACCCTTTGTGCTGCCCAAGCCCACAAATCCCACGAGGTATTTCCATTCTCATCTGCCTACTTCCCAGCCTGCCAGTGTCATGGTGGGTGATACATCATCTTCTGTCACAGAGACAGAGAATGAGTGCAGGAAATGTCAAAAAAAGGTTTAATTCCTTGCCTGTTATACCCATCACAGCCTTATATTTTTGATGTTTGATGCAAATAATGGCAATCATAAATAGGAGCAGTTAAAAGGGAATAGGATTGGGATAGGTGACATCAGTCCCAAAAGAGGAAGATTTTGGATCTCACTTCTGAGATCTGTGAGCAGTGACCAGTGTATGAAAGCCAGCTCCAGTTGTCTCTGACGAGCTCACAGATCCGTTATTTCTAAAAGTACAGGGAAGAATCAGGAAGGCCCCATGCACTTCCCAATGCTTTAGCTATCTCCTATTAAGAATCAAAAACTTCCTACAAAACTGTAGGGTGATTTTTCTACATTCCTTAGGCCCCACTCCTGAGTTTAGGACTTTTTGAATACCTTTGTGATTTGAGTTTTCATCACAGAAGATGGTGTTACAGTAATTACCAATTAGCTTACTCTGGTTTCTAACAGTGTTTCCCTCAGTCCTTGAACAAGAAGTGACTGAACACATGAATTCCTTTCCCGTCCTCATTTGGAAGGTCAGTTTTGCTTATAGTTGGTTAACAAAGGGAATTTTTAATTTCTTTGAGAGAAATTAAAGTCCCTGTTTTTTACAATCTTGATAAAAACAATGATTAATAACTGCATGGTTAATGGAGATTAAAAAGCTCATTTAAGGTCTAATGGAAGTTAACAGGGCTTTTTTTTTACTAATGTTTCTAATTGATTCTTGATTTAAGTGGTAGCTATTTTTTTTTAAGTGGCCTGTTATTGAAATGGACTTCTGGTAATAAAAAAACGGACATTAAATCTTTGGGAAACTTTCATGTATAAATCCACGCTTGAGCTGCACAATTACTCTAATTATTGATTTATCATATCAGAGGTGTAAAATCTGCAGAAGATAAAGAACAAAGAACATGCCTCAAGTTACAGACTCTTTGCTCCTTTTCCTATCTTCCACCCACCACCAGAATCAAAGGCCTCTCTCAAACACCTTGTTTACTAATGCAGATGCCATGACAAGTTGCAGTATATTTGTTCTAACATTTGAACGTATGTTGAACTTTTAAAGATAGCTCGCAAGACATTTAGCCAAATTAATTGCTCTACAAAGTAGTTTTTGAGTTATGAAGTAGAGCTGCACAGCTCAAACTTGTAAGTAGGGGATCTTTTACGGGCAAGCTGCTACACAGAACGGTTCTGATAAAGAAGCTTCAAGGCAGATGCCACCAACAGTTTGAATTCGGTTCCGTATACACCAGAAACAATAGCAATTAGAGATTCATACTCTTCACAGTTTAAATATGTACCCAAACCTCTATGCAGCTTATCTGAGATACATGAGTACCTAGTATTTTCTACCTGCCTACTCAACTATAATTCAATGTTAAAAAATATGGTGTGTTCCTATTCATACTGCTATGAATACCATTTGTATTGATTGTGTTTGTTTATATAGTAGTTGGCTTTGAAGTATAAGAACATTACACTGGCACAAAAAAACCTCAGGTCTTAAGCTGTTGTAAATGATGCCACTGGCTTTTAGTGAGGTCCTCAGACTTATGCTGGTTGAGGATCTAGACTGAAGTGTTTTGTAGGCATTCATTCACGTTGCTGACTCTTGTGGAAGCATAGGATGATTCTACAGTGATTATAGAGCAAAAAAGATACAGGACTCTTTGAAGTAATTTAAAAGATGCTTTTTACAGGTAGCAATGAACACACACAATTCTCATGTGCTTACATGCAAGCTAATAACACAAGGAATAGACATCTTACCATTTCCCAAAATTGTGGCTTGAATGTCATCATGGAAAGTGGGTGACTGTGCAACAGTGTCTTTTTACTTGATAATCATGTTTTTTCCTCTTCTGTGTAGCTTACTCTGGAGAAAAATTGGTTTATCTAGGATTAGTCCAAAGGATATAGTAGTCATGTTATTAATAGTGATGTCCTTGATACCTACCCCAAAAGCATAGTAATCTTCAAGTAATCACACTAGGTGACTTATTTTAGAAACAGATTATGTAGTTGTTTATTAAGAAACTTAGCAACATGTGTCAAGGAATAGCTGTATTTGTGATTTTGAATGGGTAGGAGACTGCCTAAAAGGCAAGGGGAAATGAAAATAGGATCCCCTCAATTGTCATGGCTACTTCCAGTGTATAACTGACAGTCATTAGCATATGAAGATGAATTGGAAGGTGCTGCAAAGAGCATGAAGAGCACTGACATAATATGAGATAAAGTGGAAAGCCTTGGGGCAGAGCGATGGAGTCCCTGACCCTGTGAGGTCCCTTCAGCCAAGTTTCCAGTGAACTCTGACAGTTGGGGAGGAGGAAAGGAATGAAACATCTTGAAGAATTTTGTTTGTAGTTATGCAAACTGATGCTTCGGTGGAAAAAAAGAAAAAGGAAGTAATGTGTGTAATAAATAGAAAAGAGAGAGAAGTGGCAGGACTGAGAAAGACTTGAAAACTCAGTTAAAAAATGGAGCATTAGGTAAGGAAGCTTTAAAGTAAGGAAGTGAAGAAGAAGAAGAGAATAAAAGTCTGAGAACAGCCAAATTCCCCCTTCTCCCCTGCACATGGCTTACCTCTTCTTTGCTGGTGTGATGAGACCTCCATCTTCATTCATTTCAGTCGATGCCACTGTTGGCATGGCCACGTTACCATTAGGAGCAACATGCCCCATCTGTGCCATTAACCATGTCTCCTTAACATGCTAGGAAGTGAAAATACAAGACGTTTCTTTTCTAGGTGTATCAAAATTGGAAGACCCTTCATCTGGATTGTACATTTTTTACTTACGTGAAAACATTTTGAGGAAGATAGTGGGTCTTGAGCTACTTATAATAATCATAATCTCTAATAATTTAATATTTGCGTATGCTGTACACTGTGCCCATGGATAAAAACATTCCAAACCAACTGTGCCTCTCGAAGTGTCCAGCAAGCATTTAAATATTATTATTATTATTAAGGTTATATAATAAGGTTATATATTAAGGTTATATTGGATAAACCTGGGACCAAAACAAAAATTAAATAGATTAATTAGAGTCAGCAGGACCACTGGCTGTTGGTCCTAATTCCCATTTTCCTTCTCTGACCACGACTTCACATGACTGACTGACGTGTTCTTCATATGTGGTATAATAAGGACTATTGGTGAAATCTTTTTTCCTCTTAGAGGGTAATGTGTGATATCATGGCAATGACAAGCATGAATGAGATGCCAACATTTGGCAGTCTTTGGTGAGCAGTGAAAACATTATCAGTGAGAGGTGTCCAGCAGCGTTAAAGAGTAACCCAATCAGGACAAGTTCATGTCTGAGTCAACATCAACTTGATAGAATTGCTGCTTTTGGCAGTTAATGTTGACAATTAGTACAGTGCCCTTACTGTACATGTGAGGGACTTGAGTTCTTTAGTGGACACAGAGTACAAAAGCCAAGGAAACAGCTGCTGGGCACATAAATGTCTTGTTGGAAAGATATAAATATATTTAGAAAGATAGATTTGTGTTGCTGGCCTTAATCCCTTGCCTTAAGTGTCTTCTTTCTGATGGTCAGAGATAGCAGTGCAACTGAATAAAGGGAAGCATTTTTGACTGGCTAGTGTACATCAGGTCCCATACACATACTGACTGAATTCACGTTACTTGTCACTTGATACAGTTATGAGATCTGAATGATTTTCAGTCACTTCAGTGAGGGCTGTATTTGAAACCTGGTCCCAAAGCCGCAAGGCAAGTGTATTACATACCTGTCAACTAACAAGACTTGCCAAAATGAATCTACTCATATGAACACATGATCATTATTGCTGTTCACACTGTGAAATGCTATACACTGTGACAAAAGTAAAAAGCAAGAGGATTATTATGCCAGACAGTCACTTACTAAATATATTTATTGTGGATAAATGAATACTCCTTTTATAAGAATAATGTGAGCTTTTGATAAATTTCTAATATTGAAAAATGTGATATGAGCAATTTAGTAAAACTTGCCCTTTTCCTCTTACAAAGAAGAAGAAAATATTTACATTTTCTGGCTGAACAAAGATTTTTGTATTGAAGACTACTAAGTATTGCACATACCAAGCACAAGTAGAAGCCATTTAATTCAGCTAACAACTGGACCACACAGGCCAAATTTCTTTATATTGTTACAGAATGTTTAATCGTTCCTCAGATTTAAAATAAAACCTACTTACAAGTTGTCAAAGCCCAGGCATTGTGGCATAGGGGAACATATAATGTGATGCATGCATTTTGTAGCTTTGCATGAGAAGGATGGATCGGTGAATTGGTGAACTTGAGAAAAGGTTCACTGAAAAAGAATTGAAATAGCTCCTTGAAATTGCATTTAGAACAGTACTTTCTTATATGAAACTCCCACAGGAGCGAGGAGAATCTAAGGATATAGAAAATTTAGAAGTTAGTTCTACTGTCAGGTCCAGAAAATTGACTCTGTCTTACAGATGTCTTCAGTGACCAAAGACTAAAGAACTGTAGAAAGTCCATCTGGCCAATGAGAGAGCTAATGAAATAGAGATGGATACCAGCCTCATACACAATATTAGTTGATCATGTTTCCAAAAATTTTGCTATGAACAGAACAATACGGAATTCTTTAGAATGCTTCATAAAGAATATTAACCTTGGTGTTTTAAGATTCACACTGCAAACTAACCCCATAGTAGGCACAATGCTACTTTATCTGCAAAGTACTAATCTACTTTATACTATTTTTTGGTATATATTTTATTGATAGGAAGATAAATGCTCTCCTTCAACCACAAAAACTGTGGTAAAAAAGAATGTTAAAACCCATTGAGTTCATGAGGTTTCCCACTTCTCTTTTAAAGCTGCACTGTTCTGTGAAATATATAGCTTTTAGAGGCATTTCTCCTTCTGCAATAAGAAAGTAAAAAGAAATCCAGTCATTACTATTGGAAAAACAAGTTATAAATAGTTATGAATAGTCTTTTTTGATTGGCATCTGGTTTGAATGACAACTTCAAAAATTAACTGATACTGCTGAGTATCCTCAGGAGAAAGCAATGGTTTCTGCATTAAAAGTGTCTAGCGATCACTCTAGAAGACAGAAATTATAGAGCTTATAAACTTGTTAAGGCTTTATACGTGTGCAAATGCTGCAATGATCTTTGAGTAACCTGTTAGGGATGTAATACAAAACATATAGTAAATGGACGCTTTCGATCATATCAGTATTTCACATTCCCTTCCATTATGTAAGAGAAAACTTCACCAATTGTGACTTCAGTCTCCGCTTTCATAGGAAAGTCGTTCATCTCATGATCATGGCTCAGTCTTGGCTATCCCAGCTTTCATACTTCAATGTCCACCACATTTTGGCCATTTCCTGGTTTCAGAATTAGACTGAACTGGCAACAGCAACAGATTAGCTCCTTTTCGTTCTGTCTCTAGCTTTTAACTTCATGTGATGCCTGAAGAAGATGTTCATTACGCCTTCTTCTGGTGAGAATAGACCTGGACTAATTTCCGAGTAGCTAGTTCTCTCTGAGGTCTTTCCAATACAGTCAACTATGTTGCCTAACTTTCATGTTGAGCTACTCATAGGTGCTTACTAACAGACGGGGCTATCAAGGTTAAGCAGCTAATAGTTAGTCCTTCATTTTATCTTGTGCAAGACGTGGTTTTTAGTCTCACACCTTTCCATACCCTCAAGTGATGTGAGTATTTGGATAAAGAGATGTGGTTATAACTCCACTAGACATCATGGAATGTGAACCAGTTGGTAATGGGAAGGATGAGGTGATTTTCTGTAAACTTGTAGAGACTGCACGTCTATTGGCTATCAAATTATTCTATAACTAGAAGCAAAACCAAAAAGACCCTGAAGTCAAATGAAACTCAAAATGTGAGAACTTTCCACTCTAGCTCTTAATCTGTGACATGTTTAAACTTGTCACCTTCTGTCACCACTATTGAAAGGTTTTCCATTCACAAGACTGTATCATACTGTCTGTGTGAGGTGATGCTACTCTGGCCCCAAAACTTTGCCAAAGGCTCTTTGGAACGGCATTTGGTTTTGAAGACTTTTGATTAAAAACACATATCTAAACAATCCAGTCTATGAAATAGTGTGTTCTTATCTCCTTAAAGGATTGGATAAGTAAACCTATCCACTTTTGTGCATTGTTTTGGAAAAAGGAGTAGCTATTTTCTGATTTAAAGTTGGTGAAAAATGCACCTGTGTAGTACAGGTGGGAGTAAGCTCCCTAGATTTTTAAGATATCGGTTTATTATATATAAATAAATGACTAATCATTGTGGTCATAAGAGTTCTGTACATGGATCTAATCTATCAAGTACACACAGAGGATTCTCATTTTATCTTCCAGAGGTGAAATATCAGATTGGTTTCGGGCTTGAGGCTGAGAGAGGAGGAAGGGAATGGGGCTACAATTAGCTGCTGTTTACAATCGAGGTTTTTTTTTTTCTCCTTATCTTTATAAATATTTCAGTGACTTCCTTTTGTCCCTTTTCATTTACACCTTTGAAGAACTATATTTAGGATTAGTGAATTGGTGTGGCAGAAGCAGATTTAAAACTTTTATAAATAAACATCCTTAAAACTTCAAAGTCTCACCATCTCTATATTGCCCTAGACATGTCTGTGAAGGGGGAGAGAAAAAGAGTACAACTAATAAATGATTTAAGAATGTGAAATTATTTTAAATAGGTCTAGTCAACAAGGAAAGCAGGCATTTTACCCAAGGTATCTATCACATAAGTACTGTAGATTTCTCTCACTTCTACAGGCTGCCTCTCGTAGTCAGCCTGCTATCAATATATTCCTTTTGTTTGTGACACAAAAGGCTTTCCACTATAATTTAACAGGTTTTATTTCCAAAGAAAAATCCTATGTGTTCTTTCTCTCTCCATACACGCACAGTCTCTACGAGGAATGCTTTCACTTAGTGGCTTTTTTTTTTAATTTCACATTTACTAATAATATGCTTTTCAGAAAAAGCAGGTGCTTTTACAGCATCATACAAGTGGTATGTTTTGAAGGAGCAGTATGTAGCTTGTTGCCCTTTGATGTAAATTTGCGAGGAAGATAGATTATAGCATCAAGATGTTTCTCTGTGCATAATAAACTACAGAGGACAAAGTTCATGGCTGAGAATTGTGTGGGATACAAGTGACTACCTTCACTACAATCAATTATTAGGATGATTATATTGTGTCTGGAGAATATGATGCTAATGACTAGCTAATGCTTAGAATACACACTCTTGACTTGAAAACCAATGACAGTTAAATGCAGCAAGGGGAAAGGCCTATATGTTGAGCTAGCAGCTCTCTAGTGTTGATAATGAATAATTAAAAATAACAGTCTTTATGTGCGGCTTGACAGTATACACGTCCTTTAAGTATATTCAGCTTTGTAAAGAACTTGGCACAGTGACAGCCTCAGAAAAGCTTCCTACTGCATCCAGTGCAGAAGCAGCGTAGGAAAGCAGGGAGTTAAACACCCTCGTTGTTGGGAGGGCCTAAGCAGGATTAGCGATGTACTTATTGCTAACCTTCTACTCCCCCGTCTTCCAAACAAATAAATAATTGAAACCCATTACCTCTTTTCGGGGGTTTGCTCACATGCTTTCTATATTCACATCAAAGCAGAGATCAGTGTCAAAGCGGCAGCCACATTTAGCTGAGTCTCTCCGAGACTACTGATTAATTAGTTTTGCATTTTGGAAGTGCATCCAAAGATGTTGTAAAATGGTGTTTGTTTTTGCTTTTGCCAAAAGTTGTTTAGGAGCGCTCTGGAGGATGATGGTGATGTACTCAAGATGGTTGTGAAAGAAAAGGGCAATCGGTTCAGGTGTGCATGTGCCGGTGGGTTTTTTTTCCTTTATGAAGTTTCTGCAGCAGTTTTCAGACGAGTGACTAAATGAGACACACGCTGGTATTAACAGAAGTGGAAGGATGGGGTGGTACTGGAATTTCCAACATTCCTCTTAACTGAACCAGTGTAAAATGAAAGGTAACCAAGAATAACAATTCCATTCTTAAAAAAATAAAGAAAACAAACCTTAAATAAGGAAGATGTAAAGGCTGTAAATTGTGCATCACCTTTCAAAAGTTTTTAGGCCCTGCATATTTATTTTTTTTTCCATGACGTGTAGTAATATGATGTATGAGGGGTACTCACTTATGGCAAATATTGCCTACAAAAGTGTGTTCGTACTGTTATTTGCCTTTCTGTCTCTGTCTATATCAACTCCACATGCTGCTCTGGTGGCCTGCTTTGTACTTAATATAACTTGTCAAAACACATCTATCAGATATATGAAAAGGCAAACCTGGGTGGCCAGACTAGTCCAAGCCTGGCGTGGATCGCATTTTACCAAGACCACAGAAATCTCTTCTCCGCCATGAGATTAAGATGAAAAGCAGAGTTCATTGTTGTGCAACCAGATTTTAAAATAATTACACACACGCTAGTGCATTAGTAGGCCATTTGTGTTTATTTGAATCCCACATACTGTCCTTTTATGTGGATTTTAAGTGATTTTTAAAGCTGTCAGTACCAAAAAAAAGAAAAAAAGTGATGTTACCACTTGTTTCAGACCACGTTTTGTTTTGTTTCGTTTTCTTTTTAATTCCTTCCCTTATTTGCTTCTGCATCCTGAGCTGTTACCATCCCAATACCTTATCTGTTTCCAGGAAAGAGGGTGTGTGGTTCCCTTTGACTATTGACTGACAGGCACCTGGGTCTTTGAACCACGACCAATGCCACCGGAATACTTTACATTCATGATATGCTCAGTGTTCAACCCCTGATTGCCTGGGAATTATGTCCTATAGAGAGGAACATACCTCTGGATACAGGCTGGAACTCACTTGTTGGTCCAGGGATATCTGATTCTGCTCTCAACGCCCTTTTATCTTGAACATACATTGCTCTGCAGCATATAAATATGTTTGGTTGTCAGTTCAGCATAATAACTTTTTTTTTTAGATAGTTCAAATTTCACTATTAAAGTCCTTCTAGGGAAGTAAAGAGTCACAAAAACATTTTTAAAACTCAACTCATGCATCTCCGTTTGCAATTTACCTATGCTTACCTACCAAGCGCACAAGTGGAACAAACTATTTGAAACACAACTTCTAAAGGAAATTTTGCTGGGATTTCTCAGAGGAGTCTCAAATCCTATTCAATTTATGGGCTGAAAATCACTTCTTCTCCCATCGACATGGGACCCAATCATTCTATAAAATTATTGCAGCCTGGGATCTCAGATGTGCAAAACGTGCAAAAGAATGACCATGAAAATACATTAACATTTTTATCCTGTTTGAGCAGTTATTACACCTGTATTCAAAGAAATGCCTGGAGCGGGACTGTTTCAGCACAGCTAGAATTCTTACAGTCGTAGCTTTCCATGGTGTTTATTGGTTATTTATAGGTCTGTGGAGTGAAAAACATTGAAAAACACAAGTTTCCATAAGAAAGATGACCCTTACCTGTGGGGTAGGTGTATACTGGTTTGCCAGCCACTGGAGGGAGAGGGGACTCCAGGAGCACAGCGGTCCCCATCACTGCTTCAGAGCAACTCCACATCCTGCTGGCTCACTGGGTGGCTTCAAGAGCTGGTTGTGAAGTTAGGGACTATCATTGAGTATTGTCTAGTTGTGTATGGGGGGAGAAGAGAGGAAACTGGAGGCATCCTGCCAATATTTTCAATGCCTATACGCTAACCCCACTGGAGGACAGCAATGTGTATAAGCTGCTTAGAAGCGGGTTGCTGGATGTCGTTACAGTGACACCACAAATAGGAAAACAGACGCTCAGAGGTAACTTTAAGTTTAGTGGAGGCATTAATAAACTGGAGTTTTGATGGCTGTACTGGCACTGAGAGAGTCAGCAGCAATCATCTTTCTTCTAATAACCAAATGTGCTGAACACGAGGTGGTTATTGCAAACACAATTATTCAGTAATTGGATAAGCCTAAAATATCTTGGATACATCCTTGATCCAAGAGCTGGCAGCTTATTGATTATATCATTGTTTGGCAAAGAGGCATGCAGGCTGCAGGACTCATAAGATCCATACCCAGAGCAGACTGCTGGACCCACTAACGTGGAATAGGCTCCAAGTCACTGATTCAACTACATTGTGGGGAACTGGCACAAAGCCTGCTAGGCATAGACACAAAATGCTTTAAAGATCTAAATATTAAAGATCTAAACCCTAAACAAGAGCTGTGTAGCAGTATTCTTGCCTGCCCAGGAACATGCAGCAGCACAGGATGGCGAGAGGAAAGCATTGCAGGATTGCGTGGTATGCCGGGGCACTTCTAATGCAATTCACTTTGACAAAAGTCAGCATCAGGGCCAGTTTGATGTCTCAATAAAAACCTATGCTGAGGAAAAAAAAAAAGCCCAGACTTAGCTTATTCTCTGGTTTCCCATTCCAGGGCAAAGCAAACACACTACAAAGGCATTAGCCCTAAAGCTCAGGCAAAAACTGATGCACGTGTAAGATCAGCAGCAAGGTAAGGGAACTGATTAAATTTAGTCCTTTTCAAACCAGTTCAATACAAAACACTTCCACTTTTAAGGAAATGTTTAGCTAAAGATGAGCAATGATGACACAATTTGAAGACGCTGGATTGGGAGGTTATTTTATAGCTTATTGTTATTATAGCTGGATATGAAATTAGGCAAATGCGAACAGGTGTGTACAAAGTAGCCCTTAAAAACTTCTCCATTTTAGTTAAACTAAATATATGTCTACATATCTCTTCCAGATTTATTTTCCCTTTAGACGTGACGGAAGATAGCTCAAATTCAACAAATATTGAGGATATCTAATTGTAAGCATGCAATTTGTTACCTAAGGTGGTTGACAAGATTTTAAGTCCCACCTGTGTAAGAACCTCAAAAGATTCGACGAATGGGCTCAATTTGGATAAAAATTCAAATACCTATGCAAAGTTTATCCAACACAGACAATACTAACTGAGTGCCTTTCATATGCCTTTATTTACTCTTGGCTCAGATCTCAATTATGATGTGTGAACACAGAAAATGGGTCTCTTTGCCAGGCAAGGTATAGTCCTTGGTGTGACTAAGGTTGGCAGAATTGGGGTTTTAGCACGATGGCTGAAAACTGATAATAGCACAACTTTATCTATCTGCTGCCGTGATCCAGGCCTATCACGCTGTGGCTTCAGCAAAGGCTTCTTAGCTTTAATCATTGTATTCCAGGCTGTAGTCTCTGACTTATTTGAAACAGCTGATCTTCCCCTGAGTAACTTGTCTGGTTACATTTGTGGTACCTGACCTACTTTGCAGCACTTCCCTTGGTACCACCTCGTCATCTGATGTCCCATGAAAGCACTCAGAATCGGAAACTCTCTCCCAATAAAGGCCGATAATTAAATAAAAATAAAAACACATTTGACAGCCCACAACAAAGGCAAATCTCAGCGGCTTTTGCATGTGTTTGCCTGCTGAATCAGACAGTAGTTCCTGTCCCCACAGTGCTGCAGGATGATGGATCACCAGCACGACAAAATTCAGAATAGCGTAGTTTGCACTGTATTCTTGCTCTTCTCTGGAATCTCGGAGAAGATCAGATAGGTTAATTAATCCTCCCTGTTTTCCTGAGGTTGACTGTTAGACCTGTTTAACAGGTGGGTAAACCAATACACAAAAGTGTTGTGACTTGCCTTCTCTGAACTCTACACCCACTTTGGGTCAAATGCTCCAGCACTCCAGGCTTTATTTAGAACAACCTCATAATTTCTTTAATGGTAGGCAATTTCCCTTCCTTTAGGACCAATCTTACATCCTCTCTATTTGCAATTTAAATATGAATGAGCCAATGGTAAAACTCCCATTGAGTTTAAGGAGTGTAAGGACATGAAATATATTTTTGAAGAGCTTGTGTGCTTGAAAGCATTTCTTTATTTTCTCCCCCCTCCACACCCCACAATGTTGTTAACCAGTTTCACAGCACAAATTACTTCTTTGGGCAAAATGCACCCAGGTTTTCAGCCACCTAGCACAAGACCACATCGCATTCAGAAAGGAAAGGTTACTGCCATGTTTATACAATACAGCAAAACAATTTCCAGTTGCAATTGTTAATATGATCTTGGAAACTTAAACTTTCCTAACCAGTGGGATTGTGCTGTAGTGTGAAAAAATAGACCCATGAAGGTGACATTTCTAAACTGCCACCTGTACCTGACATGATAACTACTATGACACCAAATTATGTCTGCTGATTGCAACCTTGTGGCACATACCAGTAGAAATTACCCTACGCTCTCCTTGCTTTGCAGACTTTCCTATAGTGAGGCTGTTGTGTTAATCAGGAGATAATACAGCAGTTTCTGCCCACAGACTGCGAACTGCAATCAATGGCACACATCATTTCAAAAGCCATCTCCCAGCAGCTTCCTTGCCAGTCACAAGTGTATGGGAAAAAGTCACATACCCTTAATCAAACAAATTAGTAAGGTAGATGAAGGAGATTTTATTTCCATTCGGCACCAAAATACCGAGGACATTGGCACTTCCATTCTCCTTCTGTTGTCTTTTTGGCTCGTTTTCACGTGCCCAGCGTTGGTTGACAGCAGACGCCAGTTTCAGCTAACAGCCTCCTGGCCAGTGCCTGGGACAGCTTCCACGAAGGAGAAGGGGGAAGGGGAGAAGCTTGCATGCTGCTGCGTTACCCTTTCCCATCCCTCTGGGATTGGCTCTTGTTCTGCTGCAGACCTGAGAGGCTGCCTTTTCACTCAGTTGATTTAATTTAATTAGCCTCTGTGAAGCAGAGGCTTAAAGTCACTAAACCAAAGCTCACACGAATCCAGTTGACAAAACGCGAGGCACAAAATCAAAAGCTAATTTTTTGCAAAGTTCACTTGTGGACCAGCGTGAAGTACATGGTAAAGATCAAAAAGTCTTAGACATTTGTCAAAAATATGAGGCTTCAAAGACACAGTAATTTAGCTTAATTCTGAAGAGCATTAGCAGACCAGCAATAAAGAATTAAGTCTTGTCTCTGGTGCTTCAGTAAGATTTTCAGATATGTGGTTCTGTAATTCAACAGAATATTTCACAGTATGTGCAAAATAATAATAAAAATATTCTTTGACCTGTTTTCTTAAGCTCTATACCCAATTATCTTTAGTTGTTTCTGAAAAAAAGCCTTTTTAAAAAAATTATCAAGTGTGGAATAGCTACAGCTGTTATACTTTAAAAATATGTCCTATTTTGGAAGATTTTTTTTATTCCACTATCCAGCAGTATTTCCCATTTAAATCTATCACCCTTCGGCTGTATCCAGTGTGCTTTCCTTACTCTGATGTTAGCTGCTTGAATCTATTTTAGTTGACTTGCTTATATTCTTGCTCTCCTCTGAAGTCTGCACCAGCACTGGCTGGTCAATTGGAAAACAGCAGGAGTTAAACTCTTCACCTTCTCGATTGGCTTTGCCTCCTCTTTAGAAGATGACGATTACTGGCATACATCAGAGTTTTCACCTCCATATTGACCAGGTTTTTGAAACAGCGTCTACAACCGTGGATTCCACAGAGCCCCATCAATTCCTTATCTGTGTAACTTCATCAAGGATGAAAGATTATTTGCCTCCTTCACTCATAAAAGTACTTTGCAGGTCCAAATGAGCTCTCTTCAGCAGAAAAATAATTCTCTGGAAAATGTCTGTCTCTCATTATGCAGTTCTTTTCATGTTATGTTTTACAATAAGAAGTAATAAATGAACTGCTCAATAAGTCAATAGCATGATCAAGAAAACAACAATTTACCAAAAATTAACTTAAACCATTTTTCCGTATTTTAAAACGTACACCTCTGAAATTCTGGAAGCTGAATGCTCTGCTTTGTCTGCATTGTTTTCACACTAATTGATTACATTTTTTATCACACTCTTCATTGTGGAGCCTATCATGCTCCATCTCCTGACTCGGATGTGGAAGTGGTTGTAAAAGGAACAGGTTAGACCAGTACAGCAAACCTGCTCCCCCACAAGCTGCTGCTCTCCCTCAGTGTCTTTCACTACTTGAATTGAATTATTTGGTGGTCAGCTCTCCTCCGTACAATGGGTTTTGCAAGACTGCTGAATGTCTGCTTTTGGCACGGTCTCCAGATATTCCCATGTGGCTTCCATGCATCCCCACACTAATACTGTTCTCTGTGTAAACACATGGATTGCATTACTTGATGCCCTTTTGATCTAAACATTAAAAAAAACCCAACAACTACCACAACCCAAACTAATAAGTTAGGTTTTCTTTTCAAGCTACTGGGCAACAATTCCCCTCTTCTGGCTCCTTCACCTGCAGCTGCTGACTGCTGTGGATAATTTCTGCAGCCTTGGTTGTATTCAAATCTTTGACTTCT
>NW_010202644.1:138606-143317 GCF_000695765.1 Mesitornis unicolor | reverse complement strand
CTTTCCCTGGCACTGGCTCTTCCCTTGAATTTGGGTGTGTGTGCATGTGTGTGTGTTTTTCCTCTTTAACTTTTTGGTGTCAGAACTTCCCTTGAGTCTCCAACTATTGCTAAAACACAGGTCGTCAGCACTTGCCTGCTTGCTCCTGCTGGGTGGGAAAACATTAAAATTTTGGGAAGAATGATCAATCACTCTTTGCCAACCTGCTTTTTGAGGCTGATTCCCCACTGGTGTAAATAGCTGAGCTTCTGTGAATCCACGTTACCCAAGCCGAGGTTCTGGGCCTTTGATTTACTTTTCCCAGCTGTAGCCATACTGACTTGTTCAATTACTTTTATAACAGTGCCATTCAATTCCATCTGAGCACTACTATGGCACTGTGATTTAGCTTAGACCCTACTTAACACACAATTTATTGTCTCAGTAGATAAATGATGACTGTATACTATTTCTCCTAATAACTTGAATGCTACTGATAACATGATGTGTACAGCACGTTTGATGCGGAAGGGTCCCAGGTGCTTTATAACATAGTATATGAACTATATAAAAAGATAACTTTGCTCCCTGCTGAAATGCAGCCATCTCTGCTGTGAAGCAGGCATAACCACACTGCAGAACACTTTGGGATGCAAAGTGGTGTCCAATTGAAACTGCAAGGGGAATTTTATGTAAGTAGAATATAATTACCCAAGCTGGATGTCAGCCAGGACTCAGGGAACACCCTGGATCTTGGAGGAACTGCCAATGGGAGATGGAGATGTTACTACAGGCATACACGCTCTTGTTTCTTGATCAATTCCAAGTGAATAACTTGTTGTCTGTCCATTTTCTCTTCAACGCATGGGAGATGGAGATGTTACTACAGGCATACACACTCTTGTTTCTTGATCAACTCCAAGTGAATAACTTGTTGTCTTTCCATTTTCTCTTCAACGCTTATCTTCTTTTATAAGCTGCTCTTTCTGTAGCCCTATTATGTGCCATGTTCTGATTTCTCTCTTCTTACATTTCCTCTCCTACATTTCACACATCCCAGTATTTCCTCCCCCCCCACCTTCTTTCATCTATAACACTCCTAGTCCTAGCAAAAAGGACAAAATTAGCTGTTTACATCATGTTGTTGAAGAAAAAGTTTGCTGTATGGGGGTAATACATTTCAAGATATAAGTACATACAGAATTTGCACAATCAAAAATACCTAAAACTTGTTTATTTGTTTTCCCCCTGTTACTTCTAAAAATTATGTCCCACTCCCCAGGATCTTGCTAATGAGGGGAGGTGTAACTTCCTAAATGGAGTGTTCACACAAAGAGATCCTCCACACAACCTTCTCAAAAACTCATTAAGGCTTACACTAAAATCGGTGGCAAAACTCTTCAACCAGAAGAGGGTTTGCTCCTGGAAAGCCAGGTGATGCTGAGAGACTCGAGCAGTGCTGAATTTTGACAGTGACGAAAACGAACACTGCAGTTTTCCAGCTCACTTTATAAACCAGCCCTCCACAGGCTTCTGAGCTTCCCCAAAAAATGCACATAGCGGCGAGGCAGCTTGGCAGCACACTCTGACACAGCTGTCCTTCGGCAAGGCTTTCGCGCCAGAACACGGCACTGGGTGTCAAGGGCTGTATTTCTGCGTCTGCTCCACCTATCGGCCAACATTTCATCAGGGCCCTTGACCAACTTGAGAGGTCTTGAGAGGGGTCGTCACACTGCTCTGGGTTGGGAGGCAGTGTCCTGAGTCTGGTTGGAATGGGTGGGATTGATGGTCATGTCCCCAAGAGGTGTCTTCCCCTTGAATTCATCAACATTATGGTTGAACTGAGAATCTGCACCTGTATCTCCAAATATTAACGATTAAACATGAAACATTTAGAGAACAGCATGCTGCCTGGCCCTCTCAATCTCCTGTGCTCCCCTTCTCTACTCTGCTGCAGTTCTGCTCAGTGAAATCGAATGTCAAAGTTCACAAAACTGCGCTGGGCGAAATGTGATTTTTTTTTCCTGACTCCGTTGCAACATTGTCTCACTTTCTGTGTGAAATGTTCCGCTCAGCTCCACTCTGTAATCAAAGGCTGATGAAATATCAAGACTCAATTAATTATTACAGTGCCTAGCAGCACTGCCGAAGTTGGTGGGTGGAGAACTCATTCCTTTTAATTTTGCATTGAGTTGTGTCCTGCCACATGACTTCTCAGGTCAGGATCTCGACATACACTTTGTGGAAGGTTTCATTTGAACTTCACACATCAAGAAGAATGCTTTTCCATTTCGATACAGTGCTAAAGTAAATGTTTATTTGTTTTACTTTGAATACCATTGTTTTTCCCCCCCCCCGACCTGTGTACCTTGAATCGCTTTGAAATTTTAGTGCTATTGTCTCTTCCACTGAATTGATTTTGTTTGTCAGATGGTTTTCTGTGTGCATGATGAATCCTGAGTAAATTGCCAACTAACGATACAGCTATGTGAATGAGGGGGATGGTGGTTACAACAAGAGTTGGAGTCTTTTAGGATGAAACAGAGAAAAATCTTCCCTGTCAGTCTGCCTCTTTCTTTCCTGAAGCAGGAAAGAATCAGAGCTTTCTTTTTGGCTAGAAATTTTGCAGATGTTCATTTTTGTGTATTTAATTGGCTGCATTGTCAGTGACATGAACTTTTGCTAAGGGAAACTGAAAATACTTGAATAATAAACAGAAATGGAGTGTAATAATTATATATGTTATTTACTGGAAAGTGTTGAATTTATTATCATGGACATCATTGTCATCAGGGTTATTGCTGTTGTTACAGCTTTGTTGAGATGCCCCATGCAAAACCCAGAGGAGCTGAGGGTGCATTGCACTGGGTGAACACAAAATAAAAATCTGGTCCCTGCTGCAAAGAGCTCGCAGGCCAGGGGAAGAATTGGTAGTGCAGCTTTTTCCTGAAAGAAGAAATAATTTGTGATTAAATGTCTTTTATTTTCTCCCAGATGATTTAAGATGCTTTAAAAACTCTGGGACTGCTCTAAACTCCATTGTAATCAATGCAAAAGCACAGCTAAGACTGATTTATTCCCTGTCATGTGAAAACCTACAGATTATACCAGAATCACTTTCTGTAGCACTGAAATGCAACCACTTCTCGTGTGGAAGATAGCAACTTTTACACAGTTTCTTTCAATAAAAATATAACAAGCTTGACTCTTTAATGACAGAAAACAATGAAGATTGTCTTTATCCCGTCAAGCTTCTTGGCAGAGCGTGAGCAGATCTGGCCCAGTGCGATTATTGTCTCTTTTGGAGCTTGCTGAAGATCCTGGCGTAACTTTGCTGTTTTTCCCATCTGATCTCAAGTGACCGCAACCGTTCAGGGCTTTGGTTTTCTCTGATCTAAACGATTGCAGCTCAAGCACCAGAGTGTCCCCAAGCACCATGCTGGGAGGCTGGCTCCGCACTGACTCACAGGGAGCATTCCCATCGAGCTGACTCACCAGCACTCCAGCGCACTGCCAGCAATCCAGATATTAAACTGATCCTCCATCAATGCGGGGAGGGGGAGGGAAGCGAACAGATTACTTTTTAAAAATGAAATACTGATGGTACTGAGTGCATCAATTGGACCATTTTGCCATATGCAATAGACCAAACAAAACAACTTAAATGGCCAAGTTATTTAAGTTTGCAAAGCAGATGCTGTGCGAGCTTCTGCTTTTTTTTTTCACAGGGTTGTTTATTACATATTGCATCCAGACAAATTCATCGTCCTTTCGATGGGACTTCACAAGCGAGGCTTGTGAACTTAATTTTTTCCCCCTCTGTCTCTAGCTAGACTGTGTGAAATGTTTTTAAAGAGAGGGTTTGTAGAGTCATTATCTTTTATTAGATCAACTGATACGGTTGGTAAAAAAATAACAAGCTTTAAGGCATACAGACTCTTCTTCAGGTTTGAAACCATATTAAGGAAGCAGTGATAAAGAGTGTGCTATATGGCTTGTTTCCTGGGTTTTTTTTCACATGTTAGCTCTGTAAGGTTCTTTCCAGTGTAACAAATAATGCATTAGCAGCAGATCTATCATTCCCGTTGGATGATATGAACTTCTGTTAACTTCCCCCAAAAATTCAGATTACAGTTTTTTTCACATAGAAACTGAAAATCAGTATTACCGATCAAAATTCTGAAGACAATAGGATCAAAAAAATGTTCAGGGGAATAAAGACATTTGACTTCAACAATTCTGACAATTTTGAATTTTCCAACAGCTTTTACTCTAGTGAACTTAACGCCATAGCAGAAATTTACTTCTAAGAATAATAATTCTGCCCTGTTAAAAACCTTTTTGACTAGAAACAGTTGACAAGATTGACTGCTTCCCGTTTGGGTTTGACAGAGTTACACAGTCAGATGGGGAAATGATTTCCAAGGAACCCCTGAGGAGTGCTACACATGACAGTATAACTCTGAATTTGGTTTTAGGAACTTCTAGAAGGAAATTGCATTACAGGGCTGTTCTTGCCTTGATGATCGAGGTTTATATGGCTATTTTTTTTCAGTGGAAGGAAAGTCAATCTTAGTTTTGCAAATGAAAACATTTAGTGAATGTATAGGAAAACGTCTTAACAGAGGAACAGGCAAACTTGAATGTCACAGGGGTTATGTCTATAATAATGATTTACAAAAATGCCTTGCTTGCGTAAGACGGTTTTCCTCAAACTTCACCTCTTTCCTTC
>NW_010202644.1:137382-138575 GCF_000695765.1 Mesitornis unicolor | reverse complement strand
TCCTCTTACCCTTCCATTTTCCCTCACTGGCTGTAGGGTCCCTCTAGATGAGTGGTGTTTATTGTATATTTTCCTTTGGCTACAGTGAAAGATGATTGTATTTTCTGGATAGAAAGTCATGTGTTTTCTAATAATCTAAATGTTTAATTTAGCTCATGGACAAAAGCCCAACAATTAAACATGGATACATTATAAACCAATTATTTTTCTAGCTTTTCAGTTCCAAGTCAAATGTAGGTGTGATACAAATATGTAAAAGAAATAGTATTTGCATTTTTTGTTAATTCAGGATAATTTTTTGTATATATTATGACTAGTTTTAATATAAAATTTACTTGGTAGCAGCGTCATAATGTAAACCTTTACTTGAAACTTTACAATGTGTAATAATGGTACTATTCTGATTCACAGCAGGAGAAAAATACTGCTGGAAAAAATATTTTAATGAAGAACTTCAGTGGAAGTAAAAAGTGTTTTTAGGATAGATCAGAAGGAAATCATAGTAGCCAGTGACGTTCGTGTGAGTCTGGCCATTCCTCCATGCCAAGACAAGACCTAAACTTGAGTGCATATTAAGGGGAAAGATGTGGTAGTTTGATTGAGAAAGTGTGCTTAGTTTTTTAACACTAGACATTAAGCAGCTGTGGGGTTTTGTGCTAAATCTTATTACTAAAGTTACATTGTTTAACCTTTCTTTGGGAAAAAATAGCACAGAAAAAATGAAGAAAATATTTGACTTCTTAATACCTCAGTGTACATTGGAGAACCATCCTTCTTTCTGTAATAACACATGAAGTGCAGTGCACTAGATTGCATTTTTAATGCTTCAAGAACATTACTTTGCAATGAATGTGCTTCAGAAAAACAGTTTTGCTGTGTATTTTATTGGCTGAGTTAACACAACAAATACTATAAATCCAGTAATTACTAATTGCCTCCTCCATTATAATGTAAGAAATGAATCATAAACCTTTTATTACTTTAACGGTGGACTACAGGAAGGATTAATCTTCCAGTGAAGCATTTTTCATATTTACCTGGTTCCTTCTGCTATACTGTACTAATTTTCTCTTCCCAGTTTTCCTATTTAATGCTCTGTAGTGGCCCCTACTGGGAAAGACATGCCCGAAACTTCTCAGCAGCCTTGGCATCTGGTGATAAATCTATTTAGCTGTTGGTGGTTTAGCAATTAC
>NW_010202644.1:118463-137351 GCF_000695765.1 Mesitornis unicolor | reverse complement strand
AGGGAAAGGAAACAAAATTAGGAGGCAATTCTAGGCAACCTTTTACCATCCACTGCTCTAGTTGTGGCATGCACACAGCTACTACCTCCGTAATACACCATTTCATGGTGCCAGAAAGCTTGTGTGAAGATCAGCCTGACAAAGGGGAACTGAGGAACATGAAGTATTACATGAATGGATACTATTAGGAATCAAATATTTGTGCAGATTTTGCATTGAGCCTCTGCCATATCTTAATTATGCACCTGGATTCATTTTCTCTTCATAAAGTGAGATTTGTTAATAAATCTGGGGATTGCTCTTGAATCTGAGCTGTTTACAACAGAGTTCTGAATGCTTTATCCAATTGGTGTTTACCTTTATTACTATTACTAATGATTTTAGATTATAATGTCACTTCGAAGCCCTAACTGAGATCTGACCCTTGCTGGTAGGAGATGTATAAACACATGTGAAGAGCATTTGAGGGGTGAATAAATCCTGTGCAACTTGGGGCCTCTTTCCATCTTTCTGCCAGGATAACACAGCCTTTACTCAATAATGTCTTATCCATACCAAGATACAGACAAGTGGTGTAAAGGGCTGAAGTGTAAATGGGAGTTTCTTCTGTAGTAGTCTCACCTTTGATCTCTATTTATCATTGAAAAGCACAAGCAAGTCTTCCTGCAACTGGTGGGCTTACAGCATTTTACAGCTAAAAGTTGACCCAGACTCCCAAGCAAAGTACCTAGTTCTGGAAATAGAAAATACTATTAAAAGAGAGTAGCAGACTGAGAAAACAAAGGCTAAAAGCTTAAATTAACTCAAAGGAATTGACTTAGGGATGATATTTTCCCCTCTTCAAATATCAGAAAGGTGTGAGAAATTAAATTAGTTTGAAAACATTCATTTTGTGTCATCTAAGGTCAACAGATGACAAGGGTAGAAGCCATAGAGATTGCCACCAAGTTGCACGCTTCTCTAGATAGTTTACAATCTCAATTGGTTCCTGGAAACTTCTTCATGCAGGTACCTTTCCCCCACCATGTTTCTGACCATGAAGGGTCCATGCACATTCACTTATGTGAATTTGGTAAGGACTGAGGTCTTGAAGCCTGGTGAAGTGCAAGAGAAGGACAAAGTAGCTGTGCAGCCTGAAGCTGGGTGGGAGGATAAGATTATAACATAATCAGTGTTCAGCAACAAGAACAAGGAAAACATCCTCCAGAAAGCTCAGCTTGCTGCTTCTGTTGTTGCACCCTGTACTGGTGTTCTGAGCTGCTCTACTACGGCAAATATCTTCATCCCTGGTCACCTTTTTAGTTTGCCAGGATGTCACCATTTTCCTCCTTGATATATCAGTCCAAACTCCTGCTTTCTTTTGGATGTCACAGTATTTCAAATTACCTGATGTAACAATAGTAATATAATAATATGAGATAATATGACCAGAACAGCAGTATTGTTTGCGTTACAGAGCGAATCACCAGTGTGATGATGTTTTGATTTAGACTCAGCCTCTATTCCCTTTTGTATTTCAATGACTGAGCTTAAGCGGACAACTTAATTTCTCTTGATCTGTGTTTATATCTGAAGAGTCAAATAATGGAATATATCAGTAGAAATATTCCTCATCAGTGTAGACCTACAGCACGTTAGAGTATAGATTTCTCAAAATGTAGTTTATTGCTAAATTTTTTAGCTTCTTTTGGGCGTCTGGGTCCATTCTCTGTGAGGAGAGGCTGGGCCTGCCCTGGCTCCAAAGGCCCCACCACAGGGCCCAGCTGCACCCATCAGCCAAGATGGTGCTGCCTCTGGGAAAACATTGAAGAAAGACAGCAAACACTGCACGGAGGGAAGAAAAAGAGGGGAAAAAAAAGGGTGAGAAACAGCAAAAAGGGAACACCAAGGAGGAGATGAGGTGCCCCGTGGTGGAGCAGATATCTACCCTGCAGCACATGGAGAGGCCCATGGCAGAGCAGGTGAGTATTTCCTGAAGAAGCTAAGACCTGTGGATAAAAGCCCACCTTGGAGGAGGGGAAAAGTGTGAGAGGGAAGGAGCATCAGAGAGAAACATTACTTTGCATTTTTAATCCTTTCCAGTTCCTTTTTGATGTGAAGATCTCAAAATATCGTGGAACATTTATTTACCAAACTTCAAAACTGTGTAGTCACATGGGGAGATACAGTAACATCCATTTTGAGAGTTAGAGATATAGCCATCAGAATGACATGATTGGAGACAGACCGTGGGGTTCCTAATGCTTCTCTGTTAGTTTTATGCTCCAGGTTAAGTCATCTTTGACACTAAAATGCTTCAAAGCTTCTAACTGTCAGATGATGAATTTTTCCTACTTTTGGTTATTTCACATTGGTGTATCCAAACGCTGGCTCACAGTAGATGATGCCTCTTATTTCCCTTTTCTGTATTGTACCAGCAGTTCTCAGCCAAACCCAGCATTCAGAAATGACAAATCCGCCTCCTGCATAGTCATGAGAGTGAAGGCAACTGGAAGGAGGGAGGGGAAGGAAAATGATTCTTACTTGCAGGACTTCTGATCTTATGAGATATCACTTTTACAGGCTTTCTGTCCACACCACTAGTGTCTGAAATATTTCTTATAGAAGAAGAAGTCTCCTTCCCACAAACTGAAATCTTCACATGACTCTGGAGCCAGAACTCTCTTTTTTTTTAAGAGTATTTTTTAAAGAAAAAAGGATTCAAATCCCTGATCCAATGCCATTGGTTAGCAAGACTAAGGAAGGTGAAAAGAGATACTAAAGACTAAATTCACTGCTAGTTGAAATCAAGAGAAGCTTGTGGATAATCTAGCTGTTCTGTCTGATCTGTAAAGTACAGTGTTATCTAGAATTACAGCTCTAAAAAGAAGCTCATCGTCCCAAATGCAATATGCTGTAACTGTCCTTAGGAGCTGACTGACCGTTTATTAGAGACATTTTTTGCCTAAATGCTAGTTGATGTAGAGGAATTTGAATGGATGTGAGTAAATACATATATTTATATATATATTTCATATATATGAAAAGCAAACTCAAATGTAAGCAAGCAACAACCAATGTAAAATTTATGCATGCCTATCTAAGTTTTTAATGACAGCTTTAGCACTGTCTCAGGGTTAAGGTTCATGAACAAAACAGTCATGAAGAGCTATCGCCTGTCACAGCTGCTAAAAATGAAGAGGAAGAAGAAGAAGGAAAGAAAAGGAAAAAAGTTTTTGTTAATTAAAAGGATTTTGCCTTAGAATCAAAGAGGCTGTGGATGAAGAAATCTGCAGAAATTATCTAAGGCCGCCTCAACCTTAGCATTTATTATTCAACACCTCACTCATTGCCCTGATTATAAATATTTAATCACTCAACAACTGTAAGTGCTTGTGTCTTCCTGGAGGACCTGCAAGCATTAGGAAATAAAGGAATAGGGGGGAGCGGGAAGGAGGGGGACTAGAAAGGCAGAGAGCCTAAAAGATGTGTCGAGATTATGCAGGGACAAGTGAAAAGGTGTGAAGGACGCCACTGAATTGGGCCTTTGTAATCAGGTTGCACGAACACCTGAACGCTAATTCATTTTGTTTCTATTCACTGGACTTCAAAGCCATATTTTTTTTTATTGCGTGGCAGTCTCTGACAGAGGGTGCCCTTGGAGAACAGGCAGAAAATGTTCTTAATGAAAGCAGAGCCCCGAGCAGTGAGAGGTGCCATCCGTGTACCCTCCTTTGTCTGTCACAAAAAAAGCAGGCTAGCTTGGCAGGCTTTTGGGCCTATCAATAATGCATGAGAAGAATTACATCCACCCTGATGCCAGGAGAAGTGAACGGCAGAGAAGAGGGTTGTGTTACGCTACCCTGAAAGTGCGTTTACTTCCTATACACCCTCCCTCTCCATACAGAACGTATACTTTTGAATATAGGTTCATAATATATGGCTTCCATGCTCTCTGAAGGAGGGGTGTTACTTTCTGTACCTGTAAGAGACATGTGGATTTTCATTCAGTGCTGCTGAGGTGCTTGGAGTATTCTGTTTCAGCCTGAAATCCTGTGAGGTTATAGTGAGGGGAAAAAAAAAAAAAGACCTTAAAATAACAGAGGGGGAAACCCTCTTCACTTCTTAATACTTGACATTGTTTGGAGTGGCCCCAATTTGCCTTCATTGCAAGGAATCCAGTTTAGACATGAATGGATTTCATGTTCTTTTCCTTTTTTTTTTTTTTCTTCCGCTCAGCACTGGAAAGAAAAATAAATATCTTGAGAAGAGAAAGTTTTGACTATATTTTCATGTAAGAATGAGGAACCTCCAAAACCTCAGCGTATTCAAAGGTACAGCATAAAATTAGGGATACATGCTGCAAATTATGATTCTTTTTCAGCTTCTCTCCTGTAACAAGAGCTGCACCCTTGAGGCCTTATTTCTTTCAGACAAAATTGTGCACTTTTCATAATTTCTTGTATAAACATGTCCTCCACAAGCACAGCCACCAGTGCTCTGGCAAAGTGCTCAGAGGCCCGTATTTTCTTCTCAGAATTTTCAGGATACAGTGTGGGCAATCTGTAGTTAGGCCCAACCAGTTCCAATGTAGATTTTCCAAGGGATTTTTCCCAAAGCACAGCTGAGATTTAAATGCTTAAATATTTTGCTCAACTCCATTCAAAGTGCTGCTCCTGAGGCCCACAGAAGAAAGGCCTTGTCCAGGCCTTCAGGCTTCATCGCTGAAGTTTAGACTTAGGTGGATATGGTGAATCAAGATCTCTTGTGTCCTAGGGTGACCAAGGAAAGCTGAGCATACAGTCAAGTTTAGTACATCACACTTTTAAAATATGCATTGGAAAAAGTCAACTAACTGGGCAAGCAATGGGTGGATTTGAGAATTTAAGTCTTCCCTGTGTAGGCAAGGGGATTGAACCAAGCATATTGCTCCTGGCATCCAGCCTGGCCATCCTGACTGCGCCAGCTCTACTGCACAGAGCATTCTGCTCTTCCATCTCAGAGATGCTGCACCGTGTGCCACAGTAGAGCTCAATGACCAAGTAAAAGTTCCAGGGGAAGAAGATAAATTTGATGTATCTGAATGCAAAAGTTTGTGCTCTTCATTCTAGTGCAGGCGGATGCTATCCACAGTGTCCACAGGTTGCAAGTTCTCATGATCATTAACAACGGTCTTGGATAAAATAGAAAAGATACCAAAGCAGTAATGAAAAAAACTGAAAAATCACTTTCTAAAACTCCTTATTTGAGCAGGGTTTGCATTTTTGCGACTTCTCTGAAGGGACCACAAGGATCTGCAATGGGAGCTATGAGATATTATTTTGAAGGGATTAATATTGTCTCCTTCCAACACAGATAAATAGGAGACTACTAAAATTATGCTGTATCAGCAAGGTGGTACCTTATCATCTTAAAGTGGAAGATTCATAACCAGCCCTGTTTACTGTGATTCTGCCTTTGTGACACACACCACAGGAGAAAGACAATCCATATAGTAACAAGGCCTTTCTCTTAAACTGCTTCCTTCCTTCACAATGGTTGTTTTGAAGAAATGCAGTTTGAAAAAGCCATGACAAAGGGAAATGTATCATCACTGTGAAGCTTAATCACAGTAGGTGTCTTAGCTGGAGCTTGGGGTGATTGTAGCTAGTCTTTCAATAATGACACTCAAAGTCCCTTCCTATTTTACAAAGCACTGGAAGGCTGGCTCGCTAGCCCTCTGTTTCCACCAAAACACCCAGAGATGGGAGCCCACTGCCAGACTCAGAAGTAGCGTGGATATGACATGGCTCCCTTCACGTATGGCTCTCCAGACTTTACAGCGCTCCTGAGAGATTCGGATAAGGTGCATGTCCCTCTCCATCATTGCAGGCATTGTTACCTGCTTAGAAAGCTAACACACAACCTGTAAATCTTGTTACAATAATGAAGCTTGGCACTGCCTGTGGGCCACCTCCTCCTCCTCCTCTTTCTCCTTCTCTCATTGCCTGGGGTTGGCCACAGCCAGAACTGGGAGCATGCTTCTGCTGTGGTGCCAAGCAGCCCCAGGCTTCTGCCAAGCAACTGCCTGTTTTGTCTTTGGCTGCTGTGTGTAAAATGGCAGATCTAATGAGACAACGTGGAGCAGCTGGTTTTGGCTGTTCCTCTGGCACAAGTGATCACAGCCACAAGTCCGGGTGTGAATGATTTGTACCTCAAAGACCATTTTCACCCAGGTGAACTCCTTTGAAAATTCCCTCATGGGAGCGATTTCCTGGCCCTAGCCCCAGCACTTCACTTGTGCCAGACCCCACTATTTGTCCATATCCCCACCACAGTTTCCTTCCCAGATGCAAAGCCCCACCAGTGCTTAAGCAAGTGACTAGTTCAGAGTGAAACCCTTTTGCAAAGGCCCACCAGCCCTGCAGGGAGGGAAACTCAGAGGGACAGACATCCCCACTTTGCCTTCTGCAGGATGTGTACCCAAAATGTCAGCTCAGGGATCGCCTCTCATTCGTGCTCTGTGAAGATGTTAGCAGTGCCCGCTCTCTGCAAAAAGACGTAAGCCATAAACATGCTAATGGCAGATTGTAATTCTGGCTTCAAATGTGAAGATACAATTAACTCTAAGAGGTCTGTTCTTCCCTTGGTTTATGCGGATGAGTAATATTAATGGGACTTACACATATGGACATCAAGGGGAAGCTTATTTTGCTTGAAATTAATACATATCAAACATTATTTTTTGACGTGACTATCTTCAAGCTGCACCAAAGTACCCAGTGCCTTGAACTGAACTGGAAAATGTTGTAATTGGGATCATTGCTTGTGCTTCTTTAACCTTTCTTTGCTCTGCTTTGCTCTTTTTTTTTTTCAAAGAACGAAGATGACTTGTGCAATGCAGTTCTGATAAAGTAAAGATTAAATAAAAACAAAGAAAAATCTCCACATTCTCTGTACTTTTCTTAGTAAGATCAGTGCACAATGTGTCATCTTCCTCTCTCCTCCTTGGAGAGATAAAAAGTGACTCATTACCTTGCTTCACTTTAATATTTTAGATATATGAAAAGACAGAGACAGTAACAAGAGAGTCAGTGAACAGGAATATGAATGCTGGAGGTGGAGGAAGAAGGTTTGGAGCGATGCATAAAGAAGAGAAGTTGAAGTGAAGTAATGTTCTGGAGAATAAACATACTCGCTTTTGATGGGGAAGGTAGGGACAAGTGCACTTCTGTTTACCTAATTAGCATGTGGAATACTTTGGAATAAGTTATATGCATTTTGATCCCATATGAGTTATTATAATAGCGTGCCAACATAAAAAAACATTTGGAAATGCCAAACAGTGTAGTGAATCTTTAAAAGAGCCTGTTTGCAATCAATGGTCGGTTTATGCTCCTGTTAGAGAATGGAACGATGTACGACATTGCTGCGTGATATACTGCACCCCAGTTTACTGAATTTATCAGAGAAACAAACAAGACCATCATGACTCACAAGTGCTGAGGGTAGTAGAGACCTGTGTGGGCTTCTCAATAGTTTAGCTAATTCTTCGTAGCATATTGTATGCTGAAACACACTATCAGCTTTTCACTCCCTACTTCTAAGTCATTACATAAGGACCCTTTTAACATACATTATTGAAAATTCTCTATTACAGTCCGTCATTTTAGTGAATTTGATTAAATCTCCATGACGGAAAATAAGGTATTATAACACATGCACTTGCATTGCAAAGGTCTTGCTGTAGTAGAGGCTTGGATGCCTTATTATGTTCAAATGAACTGTCCTGAGAAAATAATTTAGTGAGAAATGAACTTAGAGAACTAAAAGCATGTAGATCTGAACAAATTACTGAGCAAAATTGCCTTGCCATGAAATCTTAGACTCATTGTCAAAGATGTTTAGTCTGCTCTGAATGTTTGATCTATAAGGGCTCTATTCAGAGCAAATTTCCTTTTCCACGGTTTTGGCCACAGAGACTCCATGAGGCTTCTACAACTTGGCACTTAGAGATCCCTCAGCTTGGTTTTGGAGCCAAACGTTTCTGGGCACTCCTCCGGAGGAGATTTGGCTCAAGACTTTGGCAAAAGCCACTGACTAGATCTAAGCAAAAAAGTTGTCATGCCTACCTTCATGCCCTTTTATGGGGGAGCCATTGACAGATAACATCAGATCTGTTCACTCCCTTGTCCTAGGGGGGAAATAGCGATATCACAGAGTGCAAAGAGTCCTCCCAGGCAGGCTGACAGCACTGCTCGGGCGCACACAAATGACTTCCTTATGCTTGCCTGTGCTCTGCTAGAAATATTGGAGGGGGCTCTGGCACACGGGTTTATCACAACTTGCTATGGATCTACTTGTATCTACAAATTGACTGGCATGCTAACAGATGGTCTTTCTTCTGTGCATCTATCTTGCTTAAATATGGCACTGTCCCTGATGCTGAATGGCTGCTGGCTTCCACCCCAGAGGTGGCTGCATTTCAGTGTCAGATGAGGGAATAAAATGCTCCAGGACCCTTTGGGAAGCAAGAAGAACTGTACAAATATCACGTGTTGCTCATGCAGAGCTTGCACAATTTATGGATGATGTTGATGTTGGTTTTCTGGTAGACCCTTCTGAGATGGTACAAGGCCTGTTCTCACCTGGTTCATTTGCAATAGTCTGGAACCCCTATGCATCGGGACAGGGAACAAGTCTGGCTTAAGGAGTGATCCCAGGCAGAAGCAGGAAGGAAATGCCTTGCTGCCTCTACAGTGTCCTCTACCAAGTTGGACATCATGAGGCTAATGCCATAGTGTCTGTCCAAAGCTGAACTTTCCTTACAGACTAGAAGAATTACCATTGCAACTTTTGTTGAAACCTGTTCTAATACCAATCTCCTTTTGTCCTCAGTCCCAGAGGATTACACAGGTGCAGAAGACGTGGCACAGACATGCAGCCCTTTCTACTGAACAGTGGAAAGAAAAAGCCAATTCCCTCCCCAGAAAGGCTAGCGTCAGGCACCAGATTCTAGCTCTGTTTCTATGTCTCCCAGCACGGCCAGCTTCTCCTACATATGAGAAGTTGTTTTGGCTTTCTGACACACCGCGCCACTCAAAGCATTTGCTATGGTGGCGCTGCCCCTAGCTTTTTGGCTGTGCCAATGCACCACAGCTGATTCTGGAAGAAGCTCGGGCCAATGCTCCCTGGGCAGCCATTCAGCTTGGGCAGCAACTGCTGAAGGTGGCTGATTTCTGCCTTCTCTGACCCTGCGCAGAGACTGCGCGCTTCTTAATCCAGGTGCATCCCCATGTGCAGTGCTCTCGGGTTCCAAGACTTTGTGAGCAGCTTGTCACTTGATACGTCTGATTACCATAGTTGTACTAGACTTTACATAACACCTCTACATACATGTTGACACCTCACATGATAGTCAGAGAATTTCCCAGACACCCTTTGCAATGTAATGTTGCACCAAATTCATCAAAGCTGGCACAGGGAGACATAAATCATAGTTCCAAGCCCTACCAGGGGCATTTGAGCTGCGTGATCTCCCTAAAGTTTCCAGGTGCTACTGACCTTCCTTTTTGGTTTTTTTCTCTCAGCTTTTCTATCACTGAGCAAACCTTTAGAGAAGACAGGGCCTCTGCCTCCATATGTTCTAAATCACTGTAGCTCAACAGCTGTGAAGGTTTCAGCCCTACTTGCGGTTTAGGCCAGGTGCATCAGGTATGTGGAGTGTAACTGAACTATTGGACATGTCAGGCCAGAAAACATTTTCTGCCACTTCAAAGGCAGTCAGACACAATCAGAACCTTTACTGTCAAAACTTCCCAGACATGTTTGCTCCATCACTCCCCTACGACAACAATTCTGCTAGTCATACTTTATGTAAATAAAGAATATTGTTCTTTCTTGTTCAGCTTACATCCTCCTTTCAGTCTTAGCCTGTTGTTTTCAGTTTTAACTTTTCCTTAAAAAAGTATCTTGTTTTCAGCTATCAAGTGTGTGCAGAATTGTGCTTTCCATTTTCATATTCTTAAATATCGACTATGCTTTAGCCTTTCCCATTATTTTTCCATGTAGCTCCCTTCAGTTTATTTATTTATTAGTTGCTTTCTTATCAATTGTGCTGGACAGATAACCACAATTTCATATGTGTGGAAGACTATGGCTCTGTAAGAAAGGACTATGACCTCATTATAAGATATCCTAGGAAATTATTTTTCTGCACCATTGCCCCGCACTAGACTTGGTCCTTGTTTGCTGCTATGTTATATGTAGACCTCATATTAATTTTTAGTTGTCAACCACTACTTCTAGATCTTCCTTCTGGATCATTTCTCAGAAGGTCTTCTATCCTACAGATTATTTCCTTGCTGCATTTCTCATAGACTGTAGTGCTGTACATTGAAATGATTGGAAATTTCTTTTATTTACTCTCTATTCATGCTGTTATAATTAATTTAAATCTTCATTCCTCTCCTTTACATCTCCCGCACTAATTTCACCAATATGCTGCTTACTCTGAGTTTGAGATGGTTAATAAAGATGTTACGTATGAGCAAAGGCTGATTCCTCTGGTGCCCCGGTAGGCACCAGTCCTCAGTCATTACACTGTGGTTTATCATTACCCTTTCTCTGCAGTCTTGTTTACCCATTTATCCATTAATGTTTGTTTTCAATCCACATAACACTGTTCTTCTCCAAGTCAACTTCAATTAAGTTTTCAAGTAAGGTTTTGTCAGACACTGTATCAAATGTTTTTCTAAAATCCAAATACATTACATCTGCCGCTTTCCCTTCATCCATTAATTTTGCTGCTTTATCCAAATTCGTGACCGAGATTGTCTAGCAGATTAAGGAGGAATTTTTCAAAGGACGCAGGCCTGTGCTCCATGTTCATGCAATTTGCATATATTAAAGGTATAGCAATATTTTTGTGCCCAAAAATAAATTGCAAGGGTAAATCAAACTAGTTGTTTCTTTACCACCTCATTTGCACCAGCTTGCAATATTTAAAGGACAAATGTCTAAAACTCTACCTGGAGGTCAGCTGCATATATAAACACTTGCAGATGAAAAACCAAAAAGCATGTTAGGAAAAATATGAGTATTTTTACCTATATTAGTGGCTTTTGATTATCGAAAGAATATCCAGAGAGACAACTTCTGTTGCTTAAGACTGTAATGCATTGTAAAGTTGCTGGTAGAAAGTTGTTTGCAAAAGGGAAACCACTGATGACATACTCATTATTACAATAAAGTTCTTACGTTTAATGACTGTGGTTCTGGTTTTGGTTGGATGATTAGAAACTTTTTTAAAATATAATTTTGGAAGATTTTAAAATTTTATTTTAGTGTCAATCCCAAATTCTAATAGAGTAATGTAATTAGATCTTTCTAAGATAATTGTCACAAACAACCATCTTTCTATATTTGAAAATAATTACTGTTTTATTTTTTTCAGTCTATGTGTTTTCCCTGATGTTTCATAAAATATTTTTAGAATGATGATAGTTCAATATGTTGGTTAACAAAGATGATCAGTCATTCAGTTTATTTTGGAGTCTTGACATAATGGAAAAAGGATAAACTTTTTTTTACTATGTCTTTCTTTTTCAAGAGATGAAGAATCTCGACTGTCCTGGATAGGAGATTTGGTCAGTGCCAGAAAACCATGATATCGAGCCCAACTTTTTTCAGATATTACAACCTCATTATTCTCTTTAACCCATTGAGTAAAAGAAGCAGAAAATTGGCCAGCCTAAATTGTGAGGAGTTTATTTGGTGGGGTTCTACGCTCTGTCCATCCAGCCATTTATCCATTCATCTGAATCTCTAAAGCTACTGTCTTTTTCAGCACTTAGAAGCAGCTGAGTTTCTTTTCTTTCTTGCACTGCATATGATTAGGGCTAAGAAAAACATGTAGTGCTAAAGTGGCAGTACAGACTCAGAGGAAAACCTGTCTCCGTAGAGCTGTCACGTACCATTTTGTCCAGGCTGCTCATCTAAACTCATGGAGCTAAATTTATTCGTGTTATAACTCCATGTCTTCATTACAGTTTTGGCCCCTTATGCCTTCTTTCCACTCCAGTGGAAGCGTTTCTTCCCAGTGTATGAACAATCACTGCAGTATCTCCGCTAATCTCTTCTTTTTTGTGTAGTCTTGGGAACTTTTACTGCTTGTAAGAAAATGTCTCAGAGCCAGCAAACCCATCCAGAGCTTGTGGAATTACTAAGGTGAGAGCACTACCTTTTACAAGCGATCAGACCGTTCATTGGTGACATACAATCTTAAACTGGGTAAATTGTCAGCTTGCAGCTGGAGAGTGATGAGCTTCTGAGCGATCTGCAGTGACTGCTTCAGCAGAAGGGATGCATAATATCAACCATAGATCTGAGCAAGTTGAAACACGTTGGATTCTGAAATTTATCAATGGTAAATGGGAGTATTTCCTTTTCTTGGAAATATTTGCCCTATATTCACTCTGAATCAATGTCCTGGCTCTAAAAGGTTAAAACCACAGAAAATAAATAACCTTCCACTATGCCTTGTAGAAATTCTATAACCTCTTAACAATATTTGAGATGTACAGTGATCTAGTAAATCCCATGTGCTGACAAAAGCATAAGCTCTATTATCACAAGTTTGTTCCAATGGTAAAAAGAAATATGGTAAGGTGCATTTTGGGAAACAAATAAGCTCACAAAACACAATAAAGATGAGAAATGAACACCAGTCATCTCTTACAGAAAGGTGTGGCATTATAACATAGAAAGCATAATAATTCAAGCTTATAGGTAGGAAAAGAAACTCCTGGGAGAACTGCAGCCACGGTGAGCGTCATGTGAGTGAACGACTGGAAGTCGAGACTTTTAATTCCACTCCTTCAGTACTTCTGCGGCTTTGAAAATCTCAACCAATTAGTATCAGAAATGTGAACACTTTTTGGATTCAAATAAGAATAAAAAGAAAATTAATAATTTACTATATTTTTAAATAAATAATAATAATAGAACTTATTTAGAAATCCTTTACTTTCATAAGGGAAGGCAGGAAAGCTTCAGACTTTTAGACAGGGGAGTTACTATGCATTCTCATCAAAGTCCTAGGGAGGTACTCAGCATTGCTTTTCATTTGTCAAGGACCAGATTTTGCCACTGTCACTCTCACTGAGGACTACCTTATTCCACAAGTGATCTAATTGACTCAGTGTCAGAATTTGCCTCTAATTAAGGATGTTCTTGTGATTAAAGCACAAGGTGCATGTCAAGAGACTTATCTTTTCTGCAGGCTTGCGAAAGTCAGAAAATACTTCCAAACCAACTATTAAAATCTCATATTAAGGCAGGATGCCTCTGTTGCTGAAGCTGTAAAATAAAGAGCCTGATTTCCAGGGGCCATAGCATTTCCCAGTTCAGTTAAACTCGAAGGGAGAGGTACTGAACTGTGTGTACATACATCATCATTTGTCACTTGAGAGTAATCTCAAGACCTTAAGTACCAGAAACACAGGCTGTTGGCTGAAGCAACAGAGGAGAAATAACACTGAGAAAGTAACTGGTCAGATATAAGAAGATGGCATAATTCCAGACCCCAGATTAATGGAAACCTGCAAAAATATCAGTTTATGATCGCTTGTGTCTCAGTCTGCATTTTATTAAATGGTGCTAGTAATGCAGCCCACCACAGGTATGTTTTGAAGCGTATTCCTATTGTATTGAATTATCTGGATATCCAGCGCTGTATTCAGTTACAAGCACTTTAGAGCAGCGGCTTTTTTTTGCCTCTGGAATTACACAGTTCAAGTACAAAAAAATTGTAGACATGACTGAGACTGACACTGTAAAAGAACAAATAACAATTCTGTTATTTTTGTTAATTAACTAATGTAAACAGTACAAAAAGGACTATAAACAACATAAAACAATATAAACAGTAGTGCTAGTAAATTGGTTCTCACCAACAGCCATTCCTGACCAGGATTTCTCCTAGCAAAAGGCTGTTCTTTGTATCCCATAGACAGGGGTATTCCCCCTTGCCCAGTACATGCCACCTCCTAGCTGCAGCTCCAGCCAGCAGCATTTCCAACTGCAGATGAAAATGGTGAAACCTGAAAAGGGGCTGGAAGTATTTGAAACATCCTTGTAAGCCAGAAAATTGATCAGAGATCATAGAGCTAGGCAAATCTGCATAAAATGTAAATTGAAAGAAAACATGCATGAGCAGGAGACAACACGCTGTATGAGCTGAAAGGAGGTAGTTTGTTTTATGTAGATCGTGCTATGGGCTGATTAATGACTTTGACTTTTCAGTCACGGGATCTGTTTCTAAAACCAACAGAAGTATTAGGTGATCATTGATTCTCCCCTTCACTGATGGTAATGATTATCAAACATTAGCATGCTGTCAGTCTCTATTTAAACCTCTTCAAGAACGAATTAAGTATGGAAACTAAATAACCTTGAACCCTCCTTTAAGATCCCATTAAGATACAGCAGCATGCGAACTACAGGTAAACACTGTGCATGCCCTGAAATGAAGAGATTCAATATTCCACACCAAGTCACATTCCAGAGGAATGAAATAATTGGGGGGTGAGTGGGAGGAAGGGAAGGGATAAATAGCCATAAACATACAGTGGGTTAAATTTTCAAAACACTAGCACATTCAAGCAATAGAATACACTGATGGGTATCTTCAATCTCACATGCTGGTATGAGTTCCAGTGTTGTGTAGATTTAATTCATCCTATTAGACTGGTGTTTATTCAATTGAGTCTGTAGGTGTCTAACCAGAGATCTTACATATTTAATTGCTTCATTTATAGGCAGAGTTGCAGAGGTACTTTTTAAAATATATTTTTGGTATCTGCTTCCTTCCCCATTACATTACTGAAATACTGATAACCAGTTAAAAGAAATCTTTCAAAAACACAAGTGGGAATTAACTGCCCAAAACCTACGGGCTCACAACAGGATTTCTGTTAACAGCAGACCACTGGAATCTTGAATACTCACTCCTGAAACAGCCCTATCTTTTGATGTTACCTCTTGAACAAAGTAGTGACCACTTAAATGAGATAGCTACTGGCCCAAGTTTACATTGAAGTAGATGTATCAAAGCTACATCTTGCCACATTGTAGGAAAATATATGCACGCATAAAATTTTGCTAAACACAGAGATGAAACCAGAAGGAAAACAGTAGTGCTGGTGTTGATCTGTGTAGTTCTGCTCCTTTTTCTTCCACATTTGCTTGCTTTCATCAGAGTTTTGCATGTATACACTTGACTGAGGATTAATAGGTTTGTTAACTGAGCCAGGATGGAGATCTGGAGAGAGAGGGGAGGAAAAAAGAAAAAAAAAAAAAAAGAAAGAAAAACAGCCTGCAGACAACTTGAAGATGTGAATTTTCTTGGCTCAAGCTTTGAAGATAAAGCAGTGCCCTAGGGACTGTGGTAAAAAATAAGCTCTCGATTAGGCATCAGGCACAAACTGACCAGCCTCCAATCAGATTTGTTCTACCGTGTTTCATTGGAGCAGCAATGTGCTAATGTCTTTGTCATTTTAAAGTCACACTACTTTATTTTTCATTTCAATTCAGGAGAATGCAACTGTGATCAGCCATTTTAGCTCAAACAATGATTACATGATATTCACATCGATTGTTTATTTTACTATTCTGTAAATGTATTTCACTGTCTATATGCAAACCTTTTATGGTCTTTATTGCCATGTGATGTCATGAAACACTTCTGAATTCCTTATTAAACTGGGCTGTATCTGAAGCAAAAATATGCAGCAGATATTCACCTTCTAACATCCCTTCTTTCTGTTGGGATTTTCATATGGCACCATAGTCTTTGCAGCCAAGAGAGAGTTTCTGTCTTGTGACAGAGATCTTGGACCCTACACAGTAGCTTTGAGGAATTTGGAGGTTTGATCCCAGTGTAAAATGAGGGATATGTGATCTGCTGGCCTGGAGACCCTGATCCTTCCCTGTCCTTCTGAGCTTCTGGAGGTGAATGTGAGTCAGGGAAAAGGAGAATGTATACACAATTCTGTTTTCCAGCAGCAGGAAAACAGAAATGCTGACTAACTCTTGATTAGCAGCTCAGGTGGGGTGGGAATGAAAAGGTTTTGTACACACAAACTTGTAGCAGTTTAATTATTGAGATCTTTCTATATTCAATACTTCAGATTCATCAGCGTTTGCATATCCTTAGCCTGCACTGTAGGTCAGTTTAGGTAGATCAGATTACCTTGCATTTTCCCAAGGTAAAGTGCAAATATGATCAAAGGTCCCAGAGCGCAATGAGTACCCAGTAACTTCTTAAGCCATGGCAATTTGATCCCAAGCCAGCACCTGGCTGAGCTTGATGTCGGCCAAGCTGACCTGATCCTTCAGGTCTTCCATTGATCAGATTTTGTTAAGGCCTGGGCCCTTGTTCCCAGGATTTAAGAAATTAATTAGTGCCCGGAGTGGTACTGTACGACTGAATGATTCCAGATGGTCACTGCAACAGGGCTATTGAAATAAACATTCATGAAAACTACACAATGGGATATGACAAGGCTTTATTTAAACTGTAAGTCTAAAGATTAAAGCTCTGTTGTTTGGGGTTTTCAGGCATATAATAGAGGGTTTTTTCTATGTACAGTACTTATCTTGTGTCTATCTCTGTAGTGTTTGAGCACCTCCCAGACTTTGATGTTTATCTCTCTCACAATACCTCAGTGCAACGTCAAGTATTTCTACCTCTACTTTGCAGAGTAACAAGAAATGGGATTAGGTCCAAGGTCACACAGGAAGAGTGCAGCTTAGGGAGGAACTGAATGGTGACCCAGGTTTAGCACATTTATTACCCATTACCCCTTCTTCTCCCTTTGTTTTCATGCACAGAATTTGACACTGCTGCCGAATTTCTCTCTGAGACTGATCACTAGAATGGACAGGAAGGTATTTGTTTAGAGTTTTGTTCTAAAATACCATAACAAGGAAAAGAGGGGTTTGGGGGCTAAGCAACCTTATCATGGGAATTCATCAAACCAACACATCAAGGCATAATTGTTTTTCAACTTAAAAAAAACCCAGGCAATCCATGCACTTGAAAATTTGTAATTGTTTTACAAAACTGAAAGAGATAATATACAAGGAGAAAAAAGACTTTAAAGATACATGAAAAAGAATTGTTTTACTGTACCAAACAGCATATGTTCGACTAAATGAAGTCAAATAAAGAACACTTTAAAAATGTCTTTAAAATTCATGATGTAAGTTTTTGAGGATTTTTTAAATGCAAACAAAAAAAGGTTGCAATCATCCTCCTTTTTAGCCTGTGCAGCAGTGGCTCGTAATGTGCCATTCTAGTTTATCCCTTTATGATCCCTTCAGCCACAGTACCATGTAGAATCAGAGATAACAGCGAAACAAAGATCTTTTTATTTGCGGTGAAATAACAAAAGCAAAAGTAAATAAAAGGACGATGGGTCCAAAGCATGATAAGAAACCAAGGTTATATGTAAGTTTCATTCAAGAAGCACTGAACCAGGTGATACACTTATTGACCACTCATGCTCACTCAGCTGTCTTCCTCAAGACCTTGGACTCATTCCCACCACAACACGCATGTTCCACATTCGTACCTCCTGGTGCAGATGTATTGGGCACTATCTGAGCAGATTTCAAGGAAGAAAAGTCCCTATCTTGGAGTTATTTTGATCTGAACATGTTGCACATATAAATTAAAAGGACTGTGACAGAGCACAGAGATTAATGGCTTGAGACAGAAGCTGGGAGTTGAACCCAATTTTCTGAACTCAGCTACAATAGAGGGCTCTTCCTTAATATGGATCTTACAGACTGAAAGTAACTGCTCCCACTCTTGCTAGTGGTATGTAGTCTATTGAATCAATTTTAATTTTCACTGTTATAAGTGAGAGGAAAATCAAGTCCAGTGTGTCTAATCCTACACTCATTATTGACTCAGGCATAATTCATATTGGTTTGAATCAGTCTGAGAGGATATTTTTACTTATTACTCATCCCACAGTCATTTCTATCACTAGCCTCTCCAAATATCAGTAATGAGAAACCCTTCACAACAGTTTCTCCAGGCAGCATACATGATTATAAGAATATTTTACATTTTTCTACTGCTTAATGTTTCCGAAATTCATACACACTAGGATGACCAGCTTCAAACTGCAAGGAGGTCAAACAGGAGCAGCTTTGTTGCAGCTTTGTGTGTTCTTTGCATTGTTGCATTTCTGAGTTTCTGCCCCTTTCACAACTCTGCTCTCTTCCCATTGACAGTGAAGTGACATTGACACTTCCACCTATCATTGTTTCACTGAACCACATGAATTCCCCTTTGTTGTAGTAGATTATTATTATATGTGCCACAGACAGTTAAAGTGTTAAATAGGCTTTAATTTTGTCCCTCAGTTTGTTATTTCTCTGACTTCCCTTTAAAGGACTCCTGAAGACCTCAAAATGCTCATCTCAGATGACTGTGGACCTTCTTTCTCTCCATAAATGGAAAGACCTACATAGCAAGAGAGGATCAGGTGAAACAGCAGATTCCATCTCTTGTACTTGGGGCAATAGTTTCCCAAGACTTCCCCACATGGAAATTATGAAATGCCTCATTTGATAGGAGCACTCCTTTAAAGACGTTAAAAGGTTTTTATAGTACCCCTTATTCTCACCTATCTGTTCTTGGAACTGCTTCAGCTGTGGTTGACAGCAAGGATTGCTCAGCACCTGAGCAGAAATATCTGCTCCAATTAAAAACTATCAGTGTACCAGTGTGGAAAATTATTTCAGATGTGAAATTCTTCCAAAAAAGTCACAAGACAACTCAAAGAAATGTCCTACATAGGTGGATGATAGCAAAGGAAGTTGTAGCCTTAGGTAAGAGTCATAGTGACTCATAGT
>NW_010202644.1:109992-118432 GCF_000695765.1 Mesitornis unicolor | reverse complement strand
ACAGGCATACGAAAGAGCAGAAAACAAAGCAGCTCATAAAGTGTTTATCAGAGAGGAAAGAGAATGAGCATTTGTCCACCAGCAAACTTACAAAGGGTAGAAAAAGTGCAGAGATGCACTTATTCTGACCATGCTTTGGGACACAGTGTAGTTATATCAGCAAAGTGATGGGCTCTGTTCAGTGTATCCTGCCTATCAGCATTGTATCTCCTCAGGCTCAGTGCTGCTTGTTTAAGAGCATGAGCAGAATGAATGCAGGCTGTGGTGTACAGCTACATTGGCCTGTGGGAACTCCAGGGGTTGGAGGAGAAGTTAATTTTTTCACAGGCAGGACACCATGAAGTCAGTGCCTCCCACCTCCAATTTAACCCCTGCATGAGTCACTGAGGTGAGCAGCACCATGTGGCAATAGCTTCTCCCGACTTGTATTTGCTGCGCAGAATTGAAGTAAAACTGGGCCTAAATGGGGTCAAATACCACCAATAAGCTGATTATCCTTCTACCTTTGTAACCATGTAACTAAAAGAGATTTGAGCAATATACTCACAATATCCTCACAAAAGCACCATATCCAACTTCTCTTCCCTCGAACACATCCTTGAAGAATATAAATATATGAAAAGCACTGCTGATTTATAAGAGACAGAAGGAAAGAGCTTCTCTGGAAACACTGCAGTCACCTAATTATACGTTCTCCAGGCTATGTGTAGTTTGCCTGAGTGTAAGTATATAAGTACATCAAAGATATCACTTTTGCCTTAATGGTGAAGGGTTAATATCAATTTGTCTTTCCTGCTCAAGTGTTTCAGGGCCAGGTATAGACAAGACTGATAGAGAAAAAGATAAAAGAAGCTGGATGTGTGAGGAAGAGAGGAGGCTGAGGTGGGGGAAATTAGGAAGATTTTTTGGTTAGCTGGCTTTTATCCTTCACAGCTCTGAGCACTGGGTAAGTACTTTTCCTCCTATTTAGCTGTGCTATCAGCTGAAAGAGACACAAGTGAGACTACCAGAAATAATGCTTAAAAAAAATTGCTTATTAATGCTCAGTGCAGAGATGTGTCCAAATTTCCTCATAAACTCACAATGAAAGTGAATAACATAAAGTTACTAGCAACTGAGACAACACATTATTTAGCCACAATGTCAATGGTATATAGGCAACATTAGTTTCTCATAAACATTCATAGTAGCTATATTCCAAAGAGACATGAAGAAGAATTAAGCAAATGTACTTTTGGTTTGGTTTTCACTGTCCTAAAGATGAATGTCGCATGGTAGATGTGGTCCTGATCTTCAGACTCCTCAAAGAAGACAAATAAGTTGAAGGTCTCTTACTGAAGTCAGCAACGATACCTATGTTGTTAAAATATGTCATGTGCCTTAATATTTTGGAGTCTGCAATGTTAAAGAGCAGCATATCTACACTTGACAGCTAAGCACTTCTTTTACTACTCCCTCTTTGGATAATTGTTATGTTTTTTTGTTTGAGTTCATCAATTCCAGATTTGTAAGTTCTGGAAAGTGAAGGAGTGGGAAGAATCACTTGCTTTTGTGTGGTAAGAAGAAACAAATAACTGACAGATTTTTCATTATTTTCTGATATAATAACTAACATGGACCCCTTCATCAAATACTGCCACAGCTTTTAAGACAATTAGGCCAACAAGAAATGGGAGACAGAGCAAAGAGTTTTTATCTGTTTTGTGGATGAGAAACTGAGTACTGGCAGCTCCGAGGCACTTACAGGCTGCCCAGGTAGCATGGAATAAGTTGGTATATTTTAAACCCTATCCCGTACAAAGATACAAGGTTCTACAGGTGGGATAGCCCCCACTGACACTTCAGCTAATATTTCTTAATGAAGCAAATTAGCTTCAGTGGCCCACTGATTTAGCAATACCGCCTCCAGTTCTGGACCTAGCAGCATGAAGGCAACCTGAGGTATCCTCATGCAGACACGTGTTCATGTGAAAAGACTGTAAAAGCAACAGTCAAAACACTGATTTGGGATGCACACTTGGCTATTCTCCCACCAGTGAACAGAGTTGACTGAGGTAGATATGAACACATCACAGAGATAACAAATATTACTCACATCGCAGAGCCTGTGCAGCGCAGCTGTGTTTGTAGCTGCCTCCACATTCGCAACGTGGATGAATTCTGCCTTAATCTCCTGGATGCTGGAGTCATGTTTCCCGAGAATCAGGTAGCACATTTGAGGTGAAGTTGAGTCCTGGGGAAGCTGAGACCTGACATCTGTACAGCACTCGGGTCTTCCCACAGCTGGGCTGTCCAGGTCAGGGGTGGGAGAGATTTTGCGATGACATACAGATGCATAGGATGCACAGTTTCTCTGGCAACCAGAGAACCAAGGAGTCTGACTCTGTCCAGCAGTCTGAATAAAGGGTGTTTTATCTTCACTGCAGCATACTCCTGTCTCTTTTCCATGGCAAGAGGGACTTCAGTGACAGGGTCAAACAGCTGTCACATATGGCACAAACCTACAATGGGTAATGGATACAGTTATACTTCATGTAGATTAGTCACACCCAAAGAAAACTTGCTTTTAAAGTGGGAATGAAAAACTAAAACATTCCTTTGTCCTTTTTTTCTTTTCTTTTTTTTTCCTGAATGACCAAAATGATCATATTAACATTGCTCTTCACATAAAGAATGTGCTTATAAATGCTTCTATAAATCTTGCCTGGTTTCCATTGTAAGCACAGGGAACCTTAAAAATGATTTCAAGACGTAAATCAGGTTAAGAACTAGTATTTGAGACGGATAAGAATCTGTCTAACACTTTGACAAAGAGTACAGTACTGTACACAAAGTGTAATGCAATCTCTCCCTTATTTATTCCTGTTTTGCAGAAAGCAGAAACTGTTCTTACCATGCACTACCCCTATTATGTTCCTTCTTGGGAACCTGAGACCTTTTGAATCTATCTTCTGAACCATTTTAATATGCAGCAGAACAAAAGGATCACAGTGTCACTGATGAATACATTGTAAAGCCAAAGCCATAATTACAAATAGCAAATGGAAAATGTATGCATATAGACAGATAGCGAGGAAAAAAGTACCATATGCAAGCAAAAAATAATTTTTTTTCACCATATTTATGTTTTTTAACCCTCTCCCCCTCCTCTTTTAATTTCCCCTGGCTCCTCTCAAAGAAATCTTTCTTTCAATAGTCTCTTCAGACATGGAAAGGGACACCAAGGGGAAGGAAGAATCAGCTTTCATTGATGCCGTGACTAAGGGCCATGGTCTTGGCCTAGACCCCTGACCCTCATGTCTGTAGCATTATACACAGTGTCTGGTGTGATCAGCACAACCTTGTTATTCAGCTTTTGTACTGTGCATATTTAATTTCAAAACACATTCCAATGGCAGCGGGGAAAAATTCGCCCTCTTTTAAGTGTATGATTCACCAGCTCTTTAGAGTCAGTTGGTGGCAGATGGGCAAGTGTGAAAACTTCTATTTGTGATCTCACACTATATAATGAGCACAAGCCACCACTGGAATCGCGGTTTCTGCATGGAGAGCCCTGTGCACTAACTTCCCTCTCAGAACCGGTTCTCTTATCTTAATGCCACCACAGGAGCTCTGCCAAGGGGCCTGGACATGGTCGCTGTCCCCCCATTAGCACCCCAAGGAGCTCCTCAGGCTTTCTGAGGCTCCTTTTTGCCAACCCAGTGCACTTTGTGCCTTGCAGGGGCTGGCACCCAGACTCTACCTTTCCACCTTAGGTGCCTCTTTATCACAGAATAAACAGCATCAACTCTCTGCTGCTGTTAATCAACTGCGTTACAAAGCCACAGTGCAGTTTCTAAAGTGTTTCCTACATTTGAACCCATAAACCCTCCAACTTTTGCACAAAGTAGTCACAGTCTGTCCTGCAGTCTATAAAACAGAGAGGTTTCCACCAGAGCAAAGCATTCAGTTTTACCTGAGACCTAAATGTCTTAGTATATATCCTCTGTGACTTAGGGCCTAGCTTTCAGCTGAAGTTTTAACAGAAAAGATGAAAATAATGAGATTTCTAGAGGAACTGCACAGAATTAAATTTGTCAAGTCGTATCTGAGAGACTGTGATCACGTTCCTCTGTCCTTACACCTGAAGGATGCAAACACCTCTTCTGTGCAATTTGTCCACTGGAAATGGATTAATTTTATCCTGTTAAAGCAAGAACCTTGTATAAATTTGACCAATAATGGGACACGAATATTTCTGAATTTGAAAACGATTCACACTCCTACATTATTATTATTGCCGGTATTTATTATAGCGCATTGGTTTGTACAGGCTAATCAGGAATTAGAACTTGATTCTGCAAAGCACTGTACAAATAACAAAGAAAATAGTCTGCACCCCAGTGATCTTGACATTCATGGTGTCTGATACGATCCAAAAAATTTAGGTGATAAATACAGAGAATGAAATGACAATAAGGGAAAGTGTTATGGCAGCTGCAGCTCAGCTTGCTATGTATCTGCCCAATTTCAGAGAAGGAAGTTTTATTATCTTTTTTCTGAGCCTCCAACTCCTTCCAATTTTTGGCAAGGACCAGAGACCTAATCTTGTGAAGTGCTGAATGCCTCCTGTGATATCATCATCCCCTTAGTGACAGCCCCCAAAGTAGAAGGACTAAAAATACTGTAAAAGAAGAAAGAAAACAAGAGGTGCTGGAAATCTCAAGATGAAAATTGTTCTTGAAGGGTTTGCAGCCCAGTTAGGCATCTTTTGGCTACAGAAGAGCTTAAGGAAGGTCAATGATAACAAGATTCAGCATCTAGGGATTTGGGTACATGTCCAGCATGAACTGAAATTCACCCTCCTCTTGATGTATGCCTAACACATTTCTTGATAGGTTTACTGCAGGTCGGCACAGGGCAGTAATAGATTTTATATCTATTACAAATTATAACAATGGGTAACTATAAAAAGCCAAGAGAGGGACTTCTGTACGTGGACAGTTTTTAGGACCATCATTTGCACTGCAGAAGGAACATAAAATATTAGCTAATCCAAAAAGGAACAAGTTGTAAGACATTAATAAAAATATCCAGTAAGCTCATCTATCATTATATTAACATTGGGAGTTCTTCCTGCAACTTAATGGAAACCTCTTTAGTGTATGTGCTTTTCCTTTTTGCTTTATTTTATGTTCAAAAGGCATGAAATATGATTTCTGCTTTGCTTACGCTTACTGTTATTATTTGAGGTTGCACCTCAGATGCATGAGGGGCTTTTTATACAATCACAGCAGGCCGTCTCTAGGGGTTTTAATAATAATAATAATAAGACCAACAATGAGACCAGAAGAAATAGAATTTAAGTAAGTGAGACCTGACAGTTCTTATACACTTATTTGAATTAGAGGAATTTTGCTTCTCCTTCACCCCTTGCCACTAAGAATGTAGTTTGACTGGATTCATTCTAAAATTAGAAAGATATCATGTCAGGCATCATCATAACTCTGTCTTTCAGATAAAGTCAGTCCTCTTAAAGTTTACCATATCATGTAGAGACACTGGTATATCTTCAGGGAGAACAAGTCAAGGTTCAGGACACGGTTCAATATAACAGTAGGTTTTCATCATAGATTTTCATCCTTTTTCTTGTTTTCTTGCCATCCACGATCAAACTGCGAGTGTTTGTGTTCAGGTCTCGGCGTGGCAGGGGCCTTAACCAGAAATTCAGCTACAAACACTCCCTGCAGCATCTCCTGTTTGAAATCCAGACTGACCCTGGGCAGCCAATAATCTGATCTCACCTCCAGTTTTCATTTAGCGGGGAAGTTAAAATAGACATTTTTATTTAATTAAGCAATGCAGATTATGAGTAATATAGAGATTATTAACAAATATTTTTGAAGAAAGAGAAAGCAGCGTGCTCTCGCTCTCTCTCTCACTCTAAAAAGCCTTGGCCCCCAGCCAGTTATTATTATAAGCTGGCTGAGCTGGACTAAAGCCAAGATGCTGATAATTTAGCACGAAGCCAAAATGGATGGCTTTTCTCCCATTCCCCTCTTTCGGTTGTAGCTTGTGGGTGTGACAAACGTTCCTACCGCCCAAATTTTCAAAACTGCTCACGGACCAAGAGTGTGGATGCCTGTGTGGGTGGGGGCGGTGCTGGGGGTGATCTGCCATGTATTGTGTGTTTAGAAAAGGATGTGACACCCTGTTTATAATCCTACAAGAGTTCAGCTGCTGCCTTGTTTTGTTTTCTGAGGCGGATGACAAATTCAGATGTCCTCTTCCTGGGCCTGATTTTCTCCTTTGATACTTGAGAGAACCTGGTTGGCCCAGGGATGCACAAGAGTGTTGTTCTTTGGGTGCACCAAGGTCAACGGCAGCTCCTCCATGAGCTCAGCATTCACCAGAGGATGGGATGGCAGCCCATCCAAACTTTGAGATTTGTATCTTATTTATCTCTCACTACATTTGTCCCAGCATCGTGCATGATGATCTGATGGGGTTTGATACTTGAGAGAACCTGGTTGGCCCAGGGATGCACAAGAGTGTTGTTCTTTGGGTGCACCAAGGTCAACGGCAGCTCCTCCATGAGCTCAGCATTCACCAGAGGATGGGATGGCAGCCCATCCAAACTTTGAGATTTGTATCTTATTTATCTCTCACTACATTTGTCCCAGCATCATGCATGATGATCTGATGGGAAAATGGCACCTGCCCAAGGGCAAGGCAACACAGTCACTTTGCTTTCCATGGTGGCTGCAAGAGCAGCTTTGGGCAGGGGTCTTGCAGCCAAGGAGATAGACTTGATGGAAGCATTTCCTTTCTTTTTCTCTCCGTAGAGTTTCAATGGTAAGGAATGGTGCAACCAAAGGCTATGTCAGCAAAAGTAACTGAGACCAGGAACAGATTTAGGATTAGGAGGCTGAATGAGGGCTCCATGGACAAATTTTCACTCATTAGAGAACTGCAGTTGACCTGGAGCAAGCATATTACTCTTGTCAGCTCTGCCCCCCTCTGGGGTCTGTTACCCACCTTTTCTTCAACAACTTAAGCCAAAAAGGAACGGCTTCATCAAACCTTGGAAAAGCCAGAAAACACTGCAGTGATTGCTCTCATCACCTACATTGACTCTATCCAGAGCTTTCCGCCTCTTCATTGAACGTTGCAGCAGTGCATGGTCTTCTACAAAAGTCCTTAAAAACACATAGTTTGGGCTTACCAATGAATTTCAGCTGAAATGGGTTAACAGAGAGAAGACAGAACAGCACCTTAGAGTGCAACTAATTAACTGGAAGATCTTGAATATAGACAAATCTTCCATGATATTTTGTCTTACAGTCTCCACAGCAATTGTACCTGATGTGCAAGATTTAACTGGCAACCACTGTGTGGCCCCAAATAGTGGGTTAATATTTTGAACAAATTAAATGATAGTATGGCAAAACACTGTTTCCGCAGCCCTCCATATTAAATTAAATCTGTCTGTTGCCCCGTCTAGCAGGCCCTGGAACAACACAAGGTTTAAACTTGCTTGCCATCGCACCAGCAAGCAGGCAGAAGAGCTCAAAACTCTCTTTTCAGCCACCCTGGCCTGCCCACGTTGCTACATACTATGTACAGCACCCAAGAGATGCAGAGGGCTGACACACTAACGCCGCATGAGCATGCAGGTGACTGGATCTCACACAAGTCATCACACATGCGGTTACCAAATACCCCTGCTCCTGCCACAATACATGTATTATGCATAGGAGCCAGCTGGCCATTTATCTGAGCAGACACAAAGAACTTCAAATGGCTCTTGAGTAAATGGAGATGTGAAAGGCAGAGTCTACATGAGCCGATACATTTTCTCTATTTCTTTCTTTAAAGCAAATGATGGATATTCATTGGGGATCTAACATAAAATAACCCGTTCATCCAGCTTGCATAGTGAAGATACCCTCCAGATGAAAAATTATAGCCAGCTAAGTATGACTAGAAACTCATATGTCAGAGTCTCAGGATCAGGTTCCAGCTTATGGATAATTATTTAATGCAAGTTAATACATTATTTCTTGCAAATCAAATACAATCAAATGGAGAAGGACTGCATGGCCAGGCTCTCAGTGGGATAGTCTGTGCCTCTTAAAGGTATCAATATAGACCTCGGTTAGCAGCAATACCAGATACAGCTGATTATGATGAGAAAGCATCAAGTCTGCATGGTCATTTGACTGAGAACTTTGAGACTGATCCTCTGTTACTCCCACTTTTAAACAGAGCCATCATTCTGAGTGCAGTGGAGTTATTCTGGCTTAAAACTGGAGTGATTTACTACAGACTGAGGCTATGAACTCTGGAGGGGCTAATGTCTTTATTTTTCCAGTGCAGAAAAAGGGTGTGTTTCACTGCAGACGGATTCCAGTTGCATGATGACAAAGGATAAAGGCCTGAGTAAGAACTGTGGGCTTTG